>NC_053022.1:246460827-246760827 GCF_003073215.2 Triticum urartu | reverse complement strand
TACTAGTAGTACATGTGCTACCTGCAGCTGGGACGCGCGCGTGCTATACGGACGCTGCCATGATGCCCACGCTTTCGTGCCGCCCGCGTATTGATCGGTCGTGATCCGTCGACGAGGGCCGGGAAGCTTTGCCGTGTGTGCCACCGGTGCGGTCGCACGGATTCGGAGCGGGGTGGATTGAGTAGATTATGGGGATGTTTGGTTTTAGGACTAGTATTGACACACTTTGTCACACATTTTTGCTAAACTTGTCTAAGGTTAGTTCATCAAAATGAGAGCCACAAGTTGACAAGCTTAAGGGAATCTTGCCATGCTTTTTGTGTGTATGCCATGTGGGGTCTAAATGTGGCTTGCCTAAGATGTGACTTGAACCAAACACTCATCTAATGTAACGTACCTCAGCGACTAGATTAGATCGGGGCAAGGAGGGGAAGAACAACGGTAGGTAGAGGAGGAGGAGATAAGTATTAAGAGAGTGAGAGAGAGGACAACTCTTCTCGTCAGTTTGTTTCAGGTTACAATCGATGCCTCTCTGGCTCACACCCGCTGGGCATATATGCTCCACTCCACCCACGCACGTACCCACAGCCAGCTCACCCAATCAGTCACGGCCTTCTGGGAAATATTCGTTCCCTCCCTTGCCTGGCTCGCTGTCGCCTGGGCCCGCCTGTTCGATGCCGCCCGCGCTGGTCAGGGGTCCAGCCCCAGGCATGACATTCCCCCCCCCCCTTGAAGTCCGACTTGTCCCCAAGGCAGTGTAGTAGAGAAACGGAGGAGAAGAAGCTCAGGATCCTCCCATGTAGAGAGCGAGCGAGGCAGAACGTGCCACTGCACGAGCACCCGCTCCACAGCCTTCCCTTGGACCTGCACAGTACGCTGATCAGTTACCTGAAGTGGCACATGGAGTGCATGGAGGACGTCATTGGAGGGCGGAAGCTGCTTGTCTGCGCTCTCGCTGGCCCCCAGCGCACGCTTCAGCTGAGAGACATGCACCACATTGTGAATTTTGCTGGACTCCGACAATGCCAATCGGTACGCCACGACGCCAATGCGAGCCTCGATCTTGAATGGTCCATAGTATCGGAACGTCAGCTTCTAGTATGGCCTTTGGGCCAAAGAAGTTTGGATGAATGGTTGTAGTCGGAGGTAGACCATCTCACCCACCTGAAATTCTTTGTCCGTACGGTGCTTGTCTGCTTGCTTTTTCATACGATCTTGCGCTCTCTTCAACTGTTGCTGCAGCAATTCCCTCATAACTTCTCGCTCTTGCAGCCACGCTGTCAAATCAGGAACCGAGCTCTCGTCAACTTGTGCAACCCCAAATTCTCGTGGCAGCGTCCCATAGAGCACTTCATACGGTGTTCTTCCCAGAGCCGAGTGGTAGGTAGTGTTGTACCAATATTCTACCAAGAACAGCCATTTGATCCAATTAGCGGGGCATGAATGAACGGCACATCGGAGATAGGTCTCCAAGCACTGGTTCACTCGCTCGGTCTGGCCATCGGTCTGGGGGTGGTAGGATGAACTCATCCGGAGCTGCGTCTTCGAGAGGGTGAACAGTTCTTGCCACAGAGTGCTTGTGAATATCCTGTCCCGGTCGGAGATGAGTGCCAAGGGTAGTCCATGAAGACAGAAGATGTTTTGCATGTAAATGGTGGCCACGGTCAGAGCTGTAAAGGGGTGCTTCATTGGAACGAAATGCGCGTATTTGAAGAACTTGTCAACCACCACTAGGATCACATCGTATCCCCCTGACTTGGGCAGTCCTTCAATGAAGTCTAGTGACACCACTGCCCACAGCTGCTTGGGAATTGGCAGGGGCTGGAGTAGACCGGCTGGAGAGACGCGATCATTTTTTGCTTGCTGGCAGATAGCGCAGCTCCGAACAAACTGCTGCACCATTCCCTTCATGCCCTTCCAAAAGAAGAGGCGTTTAACTCTGTTGTAGGTGGCGTGAAAGCCAGAGTGCCCCCCGGTGGCACTGTCGTGAAGTGCCCGGATCAGCGATGTCTGGATCTCCCCGTTGTCGCCAATCCAGATGTGTTTCTGAAAGCGTATTACCCCATCCTGAAGGGCGAATTCCTCATCATCCTTGCTCGCCATGAGGGCCAGACGAGTCAGCAACTGTTGCGCTGCGGGGTCCTGCTGGTAGCTATTAGTGATCGCTTCCAGCCAGGCCGGCTTGCAGAGCGAAATTGCCGCTAGTTCTGTGTTGGCATCCGGCACTCGGCGAGATAAAGCATCCGCTGCCTTGTTCGATATCCCAGGCTTGTACTGAATCCTGAATTGGAGGCCTACTAGCTTGGTGAACGCCCGCTGCTGAATGGGGGTGTTAAGGCGTTGATCTGTCAGGTTCAACAGGCTGCGTTGGTCTGTTCTGATCAAGAATTCTGAGTGCTGCAGGTAAGGCCTCCACTTGTCCACCGCGAGCAACAACGCAAGACACTCCTTCTCATAAGCCGAGAGTCCCAAATTTCGCGGCGACAACGCCTTGCTGAGGTAAGCAACGGGGTGCCCCTCCTGCATGAGAACCGCACCGATGCCAACTGCACTTGCATCTGTTTCAATCACAAACTCTTTTCGGAAATCTGGTAATGCGAGGACCGGGGCTTCTACCAAGGCTTTCTTCAGGGCACAAAAAGCTGCTTCGGCCGTTGGCGTCCAGACAAAGAGTACATTCTTCTTAAGCATGTCCGTGAGGGGACTACTGAGCACACCAAAATTGCGAACGAATTTGCGGTAGTAACCAGCCAGACCCAAGAACCCCCTCAACTGCTTGACTGATGTTGGTTGCTCCCATGTCTGAACTTCCTACACATGTTCATCGAGGGTGGCTACCCCTTGTTCGCTGATACAGTGTCCCAAGTACTTAACCTGCCTTTGCGCAAACTCGCATTTGGAGCGCTTAGCATGAAGAGCGTTGTCACGGAGAAGCGTCAACACTTGCCTGAGCAGCCGGATGTGTGCTTTGAGGGTTTTCGAGTGCACCAAAATGTCATCCATGAAGACCAAAACCCCGTGTCTCAAAAGGGGTGAGAACACATGTTCATGCCATTCTGAAAGGTACCCGGGCCATCTGACACTCCATAAGGCAGTACCCGGAACTGGTAGTGGCCATTATGCGTTCTGAAGGCTGTCTTTGCTTCATCCTCTTCCACAAGCCGTATTTGGTGGTATCCTGCCCGTAAATCCAGTTTGGAAAACCAACTAGACCCACACAATTCGTCCAGCAACTCGTCTATAATGGGCAGAGGATATGAGTTATGGATTGTGATAGCATTGAGATGCCGGAAATCCACGCAAAACCTCCAAGTAAGATCTTTCTTCTTCACCAATAATACTGGGGATGCGAAGGGGCTGCAGCTTGGAACAATCAACCCGGCTGCCAGCATCTCTTTAACTTGCTGTTCAATCTCTGTCTTCTGCTATGGGGTATATCTGTAGGGTCTTATGTTCATTGGTTTCGCGCCTGGAATCAGTGGGATGGTGTGGTCCCAGGGCCTATGCCGAGGAAGAGTTTTTGGTTCCGAGAACACCAAGGAAAATTGGTCCAAGAGCTCGACAATTTCTGATGGCAAGTCTTGCTCTTTCTGTCCTTCTGTCGTCGCATAGAGCACCACCACATGAGCCACACCATTGTTCTGCTCCAACTTGTGCAATTCCATCGCTGAGATTGGCTCGACCTTTGACAAGTTGTTCTGGACCCCGTGCAGCCGGATGTTGTTTCCGTTGTGCTGGAATTGGAGGACCTTATCTGCCCAATCCACCCACATTGGTCCGCACTGGACTAGCCAATCCATGCCCACTACCATGTCGTAGCAGCCCAATGAGAGAACTCGCAAATCCGTCTGAAACTCCTGACCTTGTGTGCACCACTTGCAGCCTGGCACCCACCCGAGCAGAGCAAGGTACCCCCATCAGCGATCTTCATGAATACCTGCTCAACAGGCCTGATCTGAGTGGCCATATGTGCAGCCACCGCCGTGCTCATGAAGCTGTGCGAACTACCTGAGTCCACCAGAATTAGAACTTCGAGCCCAGCCACTTCTCCCAATAAGCGAATCGTGTGTGGCGTTGTTTGCCCAGTCGTTGCTACCTTGGATATGGACATGAGAATTTCTTCATCTAAATCCTCTGCCTGGTTGAGTGGCACTGCTTGTTCTGCTTGCAGCAGCTCTAGAAGTTCCTCGACCACATGCAATTGGACCGTAGGAGCACATTGATGTCCTTATCCCCATCTTTCGCCACACTTGAAACACAGACCGCGTGTGCACCTGTAATTTCACAGCGCTGCGACGCTATCCTCTCCACGAGCCGCCCGATCAGGAGCATTGGCTGCGTCCAAGGCCCGACGATCTTCCGCGGCCGCAGGTGGCACCTGCGGCAAGGGGCGCGCCGGAGGAGCCCTCATTGCGAGGAGAGGCCGTGCCGCTGGCCTGGGGGAAGGTGCTGGGTCTTGGCGTCTGAAATTCCCACGCGGCAACGCCTCCAAGAGTTCTTCCTGCATAGAAGCCAAAGAGAAGGCAGTATCTAGATCCTTGGGCTGATGCAACATGACTCCAGCGCGAATGTCGTGCCGGAGCCCTTCGAGAAATTGCGTAGTAAAGTACACAGAATCGAAACCCAAATTGTGAGCTAAGATTTGGTGCATTAACTCCTCAAATTTGTTCATGTACTCCCCAACACTACCCTTCTGCCGCAACATGTTAAACCGGCAGATATGGGCTTGATACTGCTCCCTCCCAAACTTATCACACAACCCCGAGCACAGATCCTCCCAAGTAAGGTTCGTGTTCTTCGCCTCCTACAACTGCAGCCACCAAGCTGCGTTGCCCGAGAAGTGAAGAGTAGCCAAGCGAACCCACAACTCAGATTGAACCCCATATACTTCAAAATACTTCTCACAATGAGATCTCCAGAACTGTGGGTTATCCCCATCGAATGGGGGAAAATCCACCTTGGGTAGAGCCCAATTGACATGTCCTCCCGGTTGGTACCCTCTACTCTCCGTTCCCCGCCCTTGTTCTACCAGATCGAGACCAGACTGAACATGGGGAAAATTTCGGGAGTGAGACGCACTGTTGACCGGAGGCGGTTCTAGGGTGGTGACCACCCCGTGAACCTGTCCCCCGGAGTTGTGGATCTCACCGTGGCCATCGGGCCCGTGGAGCCCCAGGCTGGTTCGTGTCGAGGACGAAGCCCTGTGCCCCACCGCGTCGCCCTCCAGAGCCGGATCTGGATCAGGGGGCGTCGCTGCCAACACTGGGTGGATCGCGATGCGCTCGACTTGCTACCGCAGCTCATTGACTTGATGTTGGATGTGCGTCACGGCTGGCCGCCACAGCTCCAGGGAGGTCTGGATCGCATCCAGCCTCGCATCCGTCGCCGCCCGGCTGTCGTTGAAGGACTTGATGAGCGCGGCCAACTGCTCCTCCATCGCCGCCGTCTTGCTTGCCTGCTTGGTGGTGTAGCGCGGTTTCGGGTACGCTGTCTCCAGATCGACTGACCTCTGATACCAAGTTGTAACGTACCTCAGCGACTAGATTGGATCGAGGAAAGAAGGAGGGGAAGAACAGCGATAGGTAGAGGAGGAGGAGATAAGTATTAAGAGAGCGAGAGAGAGGACAACTCTTCTCGTCAGTTTGTTTTAGGTTACAATCGATGCCTCTCTGGCTCACACCCGTTGGGCATATATGCTCCACTCCACCCACGCACGCACCCACAGCCAGCTCACCCAATCAGTCACGGCCTTCTGGGAAATATTCGTTCCCTCCCTTGCCTGGCTCGTTGTTGCCTGGGCCCGCCTGTTCGATGCCGCCCGCGCTGGTCAGGGGTCTAGCCCCAGGCGTGACACCTAAGTTGGTCAAATTTGCCTAACCTTAGTTGTGGCAATCTTTGGCTAAGTTAGTCAGAAACCAAACAACCCCTATGTGCACTGTCCCGGGCGGTGATATGACTTGTGTGGTGAGATCTATGAAATCAATATTTTTAATAGGAAAGGATGGCTTTCCTGACATCCCTCTCCTCTCCCTCCCCTCACGCCGACCATGGTCACCGATCTCTGCCACCATCAACGTGAGCTGACGCTGATGCGTCGGAGACGGTGGTCGTGGGGCGCGTTCATGTACCGCTCAGCTCGTCCCATGTACCGCAACGGACTTTTGACCCTGGGGGTACTCGGGCCTACACTCGCGACACACGCCATGGCGGGACCAAGAGGTGGGGCGAGCCCGGTCCAGGTGGGGCCGCCTGCTACAGGGCATGCGACTAGGGTTACGGAGGGGATAAATCCTCCCTCACCCCCCTCCATTCCAGATCTCGACCTCCTTCTTCTCCACTTCTGGGAGGCACCGCCTAGGGTTTCTCCCTCGTTAGGCTGGTGGGAGGGGAAAGTGGGGGAGACCACAGGTCCTTCGCTCAGGTCGCTGCATCTCCACCAAGCGCGAGTTCACCCCGCAATAGCTATGGCAGATCAAGGAGCGGAGAACCACGGCCACCACATGGATGGCTTCGGGGTGGGCCGGGCCGGTCGTGGTGTCGGTCGCTTCGGCTGGGGCGCCGAACGCGGCGGTGGTGGAGGCGGTCGCATCATGGTGTGGACGCGCGACATCGAGGAGGGCGACCAGGTCTCCACCAACATGGACCATGGTCGCGGGCTGTCAGATCGGACAAGGTGGGAGGCCGCGGCCATGGAGACACAGAGCGACGACCGTTGGTGTCGGTGTCAAAACCGGCCGATCTCAGGTAGGGGTATCAAACTATGCGTCTGAGGATCGAAGGTAACAAGGGACAGGGGAACACGATGTTTACCCAGGTTCGGGCCCTCTTAATGGAGGTAAAACCCTACGTCCTGTTTGATTGTATTTGATAAGTATTGGGGTTACAAGAATTGATCTACCTTGAGATTGTAATGGCTAAATCCTAGCTGTCTAGCCTCTATGAATTCTGATAGCCTCAATGGACTAAACCCTTCGGTTTATATACACACCGGAGGGGCCTAGGGTTGTATAGAGTCGGTTTACAGAGGAAGGAAATTACATATCCGGACACCAATCTTGCAATCCACGCATAGGAGAGTCCTACCCGACGCGGGAAGGCCTTCTGCCTTATATCTTCATGGCCCACCAGTCCGACCCATGTCACATAGCCCGGACACTCGAGGACCCCCTAATCCAGGACTCCCTCAATAGCCCCTGAACCAGTCTTCAATGACGATATGTTCGACACGCGGGTTGTCTTCGGCATTGCAAGGCGGGTTTGTCCTCCTGAGTAGAAAGCAATCTTCTGAACAAAAGAATTAAATCCAACTCTGTATAATTGTTGCAACCACTAGCCACAACGGTAAGATACCAAACAAAACAGTGTCTTCCCACTGACAACATTTTCGGCGAAACGTCGCGTCCGGCCTCTTAATATTTCGAACCGTTTTTACATCTCCCGCTTCGCATTTCGAGGCACAACCTCTATTGGCATGTCTTGTCAAAACAGAGATCGTGCCCGCCCATTACGGGATCCTCATCAATACGGTTTTGTGTAATCGTGCCATTCGCATGACCCCTTTGGAACAGGCGAGTTTAAGGCTTTGACGGGGGGGGGGGGCGTTTGATATTCACAGCCTATATAAGAGGATAAATATTCCTTTATTTCCCCCACGCCTTCTTCCTTCTCCTGTTTTCCCATCTTCGAGCTCCAGCGCTCAAACTTCAATCTTTCCCACCGCCGCCAGCTTCTCCAGCCATGTCTGGATCCCGTTCAAAGGGGAAGTGGGAGGCCTCCTCCGTTACCGAGAAGGACGTCAAGGAGCTCCAGGAGGCGGGGTATTTGTCTGCGGATATCGCGCACAAGCTCCCTGCCAAGAACCAAGTCATCCCCACCCCGGAGCCCAGCGAAAGGGTTGTATTCATCCCCCACTTCCTCCGCGGCTTAGGGTTTCCCCTCCACCCCTTCGTCCGGGGCCTCACATTGTACTACGAACTAGATTTCCATGATCTAGCCCCAAATTCCTTCCTTCACATCTCGGCGTTCATCGTCGTGTGTGAGGCGCTACTCCGCACCCCCCCCCACACACACACTTCGGCCTATGGCTCAAGGTCTTCAATGTGAAGCCGAAGGTGGTCGATGGGCAGCATGCGGACTGCGGCGGCGCCATGGTGAGCAAGCTCCCCAACACTGTTTGGCCTAAGGGGGCCTTCGTGGAGACTGTCAAGGTGTGGCAGCAGGAGTGGTTCTACATCACCGAACCCCCGCGACGCCAAGTGGGCGGCCGCTCCTGAGTTCAGATCCGGGCCCCCTATGCGGCTCACCTCATGGACCGCTAAGGGTCTGGACTGGGGATCCACAACAGAAGTGTTGATGCTGCAAAAGCGCATCACAAACATGATAAGCAAGAACACCAGTCTCACTAACGTGATTCAGGTGATGCTCTTCTGCCGGATTCTTCCCTGTCAACTCTGGCCCTCTCACATGTGGGAGTTCAATCCGGAAGATCCTCGGACCTTGAAGCACTTCTTCAGCAGAACGCACGAAGACATCTTGAAGCTGTTGTTCAAGGCCCAAAAAGCATGGTCGAAGGAGACCGAAGACATCGGTCTCGACAGCGAGAATCCGGCCACACCGGTGAGTATGATTTTCCCAAATATATATTCGGTCATAAGTTTCCTCAAACATAATGAGTTTCTGTCTCTTGTACAGGGATGGATAGCAAAGGCGGAGCGGATTAAGTGTCCCGCCCCGCTGTCTGAAGACCCGGCCGAACCCCAGCTGACAAAGATGCTGGTCCCGGCACCCTATCAGGCGCCGGAGAAGAAGGCCAAGAAGAAGAATGGCAAAGAGGCCAAGGGCGGCCTCCGCCACAAGGGTCCTTCGGATGCAGTGTCAGGAGAGACTGAAATCCCCTCCTCCCACGAGGGAGATGAAGACGAAGAGGAGGAGGAGGCGGAAAGTGACTCCCCTCTTAAGGGGAAGAAGAAGAAGAGGGCAGCCTCCACAGACCCGGAGGAGGAGGCGCCCAAGAGGGGGAAGATGTCCCTCTCGGATGGTTCGGATTCAGAGGCCGAACCCATCCCCAAGAGGCTTCCCAGGGTGAAGCCCCTGGCCGGATCGTAAGTACCCAAAGATCTATTATATGTCTTCGGTCCACTATGTTCTTATAATATAACATATTATACTGTGTATATTTCAGCCCTGCACGCGACCTCCCCAACCCTTCACTATCTGAGGGGAGTTCTCTGCCACCAGAGATGGCAGAGAGCGAGACACCCCCGCGAGCCCCTTTGCCAATCATCATGGATGACACCGAGGTGTTGTCCCGAAGGACCTCCCCAGGCCGCGGAGAGGTGGGCGAGGCTGGCGAGATGGCACCCGAGGGTAATACCTCGGCTGCCGAAGACATGGGGGGTGCGACCCCCATGGCGACCGATGGCGGGGGCCCTGACCAGGCCGGCCCCCAGCCAGACATTATTCCGGAGACCAACGTGGCTCCGGAATCGGGCGAGCAACCCCCTTTGGAGGAGAGGGGAGCATCGGCTCCAGCGGCAGCCTACACTAATCCGGAGGCGCCGAATACTCTGCTGGAAGCAATGCGACGTGCTTCCATCGTGGAGGAGCACCACACCTTGATGGGTGCGGTGGTAGAGAAGGTTCAGTCTGCCAAGAGCAGGCTAAATGAGGCCTTCACTAGCTTGTTAACTGGCTTCGAGGTATGCGACGTAATGCTCTTAGACGCTTTTTCACATGAAGGAAATATACCTGTATATAGATAGTAGCCCCTGAGACTCTGTCTGGTGCTGAAAAGCCGAAAAAAGGATCACATAATATTTGGAAGAGGTGACATACTTCTTTATTTATGACAGGCTTCCCTGTTGGCGGCGACCGCCCAGGCCGCGGAGGTTTCTGAGCTTAATCGGAAACTGAAGTTGGTCGATGATGAAATCGACCACATTAATAAGCGGTTCGATGAGACGCAAGGTATGCACGTACTTTTAAAGAGTTTTGATCATATATCTATAGTAATATGCTAACTCAGAGTTGAATTCATGTACTGCTGTGATTATGAGTGCAGTTGGCGCGGCCGAGGTCGAGACCCTCAAGAGCGCCCTTGCCCAAGCCAAGGAGGTGATAACCCACAAGTATAGGGGATCACAACAGTTTTTGAGGGTAGAGTATTCAATCCGAATTTATTGATTCGACACAAGGGGAGCCAAAGAATATTCACAAGTATTAGCAGTTGAATTGTCAATTCAACCGCACCTGAAAGACTTAATATTTGTAGCAAAGTATTTAGTAGCAAAGTGATAACCCACAAGTATAGGGGATCACAACAGTTTTCGAGGGTAGAGTATTCAACCCAAATTTATTGATTCGACACAAGGGGAGCCAAAGAATATTCTCAAGTATTAGCAGCTGAGTTGTCAATTCAACCACACCTGGAAACTTAATATATGCAGCAAAGTATTTAGTAGCAAAGTAATATGATAATAGTGGTAATGGTGGCAAAAGTAATATTTTTGGTTTTATAGTGATTGTAATAGTAGCAACGGAAAAGTAAATGAGCGAAGAACAATATATGAAAAGCTCATGGGCAATGGATTAGTGATGGATAATTATTTTGGATGCGATTCCTCATGCAATAGTTATAACATAAGGTGACACACAACTAGCTCCAGTTCATCAATGTAATGTAGGCATGTATTCCGAATATAGTCATATGTGCTTATGGAAAAGAACTTGCATGACATCTTTTGTCCTACCCTCCCATGGCAGCGGGGTCCTATTGGAAACTAAGGGATATTAAGGCCTCCTTTTAATAGAGTACCAGACCAAAGCATTAACACATAGTGAATACATGAACTCCTCAAACTACGGTCATCACCGGTAAGTATCCTGATTATTATCACTTCAGGGTTAACGGATCATAACACATAATAGGTGACTATAGACTTGCAAGATAGGATCAAGAACTCACATATATTCATGAAAACATAATAGGTTCAGATCTGAAATCATGGCACTCGGCCCCTAGCGACAAGCATTAAGCATAGCAAAGTCATAGCAACATCAATCTCAGAACATAGTGGATACTAGGGATCAAACCCTAACAAAATTAACTCGATAACATGATAAACCTCATCCAACCCATCATCGTGCAGCAAGCCTATGATGGAATTACTCACGCACGGCGATGAGCATCATGAAATTGGTGATGGAGGAAGGTTAATGATGACGATGGCGACAAATTCCCCTCTCCGAAGCCCCGAACGAACTCCAGATCAGCCCTCCCGAGAGAGTTTATGGCTTGGTGGCGGCTTCGTATCGTAAAATGCGATGAATCCTTCTCTCTGATTTTTTTCTCCCCGAAAGTGAATATATGGAGTTGGAGTTGAGGTCGGTGGAGCCTCAGGGGGCCCACGAGGCAGGGGGCGCGCCCAGGGGGTAGGCGCGCCCCCACCCTCGTGGACAGGGTGTGGGGCCCCTGACGTGGATTCTTTCGCCAGTATTTTTTTAATATATTCCAAAAATATTCTCCATTGATTTTCAGGTCATTCTGAGAACTTTTATTCTGCACGAAAATAACACCATGGCAATTCTGCTGAAAACTGCGTCAGTCCGGGTTAGTTCCATTCAAATCATGCAAGTTAGAGTCCAAAGCAAGGGCAAAAGTGTTTGGAAAAGTAGATACGTTGGAGACGTATCAACTCCCCCAAGCTTAAACCTTTGCTTGTCCTCAAGAAATTCAGTTGATAAACTGAAAGTGATAAAGAAAAACTTTTACAAACTCTATTTGCTCTTGTTGTTGTAAATATGTAAAGCCAGCATTCAAGTTTTCAGCAAAGATTATGAACTAACCATATTCACAATAACATTTAGGTCTCCTGTTTACTCATATCAATGGCATAATCAACTAGCGAGCAATAATAATAAATCTCGGATGACAACACTTTCTCAAGACAATCATAATATGATATAACAAGATGGTATCTCGCTAGCCCTTTCTGAGACCGCAAAACATAAATGCAGAGCACCTTTAAAGATCAAGGAGTGACTAGACATTGTAATTCATGGTAAAAGAGATCCAATCAAGTCATACTCGGTGTAAACTAATAGTAATACATGCAAATGACAGCGGTGCTCTCCAACTGGTGCTTTTTAATAAGAGGATGATGACTCAACATAAAAGTAAATGGATAGGCCCTTTGCAGAGGGAAGCAGAGATTTGTAGAGGTGCCAGAGCTCGATTTTGAAATAGAGATGAATAATATTTTGAGCGGTATACTTTCATTGTCAACAAAACAACCGAGAGATCTCGATATCTTTGATGCTACACAGATTATAGGCGGTTCCCAAGCAGAATGGTAAAGTTTATACTCCCCCCCACCAACTAGCATCAATCCATGGCTTGCCCGAAACAATGGGTGCCTCCAACTAACAACAATCCTGGGGGAGTTTTGTTTGCAATTATTTTGATTTGAGCATGGGACTGGGCATCCCGGTGACCAGCCATTTTCTCGTGAGTGAGGAGGAAAGTCCACTCCTCTTGAGAATAACCCGCCTAGCATGGAAGATACAAACAACCCTAGTTGATACATGAGCTATTCGAGCATACAAAACAGAATGTTTATTTGAAGTTTTAGAGTTTGGCACATACAAATTTACTTGGAACGGCAGGTAGATACCGTATATAGGAAGGTATGATGGATTCATATGGAATAACTTTGGGGTTTATGGAGTTGGATGCACAAGCAGTATTCCCGCCTAGTACAAGTGAAGGCTAGAAAGAGACTGGGAAGCGACTAGCTAGAGAGCGACAACAGTCATGAACATGCATTAAAATTAATCAACACTGAATGCAAGCATGAGTAGGATATAATTCACCATGAACATAAATATCGTGGAGTCTATGTTGATTTTGTTTCAACTACATGCGTGAACATGTGCCAAGTCAAGCCACTTGAATCGTTTAAAGGAGGATACCACCCTATCATACCACATCACAACCATTTTAATAGCATGTTGGCACGCAAGGTAAACCATTATAAACTCCTAGCAAATTAAGCATGGCATGAGCAACTATAATCTGTAATTGTCATTGCAAACAGGTTTCATTCATAATAGGCTGAATCAGGAACGATGAACTAATGATATTTACAAAAACAAGAGAGGTCGAGTTCATAAGCTTTTCTCATCTAAATCAGTTCATCATATATTGTCATCATTGCCTTTCACTTGCATGACCGAATAGTGTGGATAATAATAATAGTGCACATGCATTGGACTAAGATGGAATCTGCAAGCATTCAACTCAGTGAGAAGACAAAGTAATATGGGCTCTTTGTTAGATCAACAATAATGCATATGAGAGCCACTCAACATTTTCATTAAGGTCTTCTCCTCTCGACCCCCAAAGAAAAGAAAGGAACAAAACTATTTACACGGGAAAGCTCCCCAAAGCAGAAGAAGAACGAGAAATCTTTTTGGGTTTTCTTTTTAATTACTACTACTACAGGCATGAAAAGTAAACTAGCTAAAACCTACAACTAACTTTTTTGTTTTTCTTAAGGTTTTTTCAAACACACAAGAAGAAAGCTTAAAAAGAAAATAAACTAGCATGGATGATACAATGAAAAAGTATGAGCACCGACAACTGGCATGAGTGTGTGAACATAAATGTAATGTCGGTGAGAAATACATACTCCCCCAAGCTTAGGCTTTTGGCCTAAGTTGGTCTATGCCCAAGGATCAAAGTTGTAGCTGGGGTCGTACTAAGAGGCAGCGGCAATTGCCTCATGAGCTGCAGCTTGGAGGTGAGTTGCCTCCGTCCTCCTCTCGTACTCGCTCGCCTCTTTCCTGGTTATAACATATCTCCCTTTTGTCTGAAAGTCAAGAAAGCAGGAGCAGGGAGAGCAACGTGGAAGGTGCGATGTCTGTCAAAGATTAGTCGGTACTGGAGGAACTGATCGTTCCTCTCAACAAACTGATGATGAACCATAGCATTATAATCAAGATAAGCAGGAGGCAACTCAATATCATCCCCACGTATGGGTATACCAAGAAAGTTAGCTACACGAGTTGCATAAATTCCACCAAACAAATCTCCAGTTAAACCATTAAGATATAACCTACGTGCAACAATAGCCCCCAAGTTATATTGTTTATCACCTAATACAACACTCTTGAGGACAATAAGATCTGGAACACACATGTGACAAGCCTCATCATTACCATTAATGCATCTACCTATAAAGAGAGCAAAATAATGTATGGCAGGAAAATGAATGCTCCCTATGGTAGCTTGTGTTATTCATCTAGATTCCCCCACAGTGATACTAGTAAGAAATTCTTTAAATTCAGATTTGCAAGGTTTACTAGCACTACCCCACTGCGGGAGTTTACAAGCAGTATTAAAATCTTCTAAGTCCATAGTATAAGATTTATCATAAAGATCAAATAGGACAGTGTGAGAATTGCGCGAGGATGTAAATTTAAACCTTCTCACAAATGAATCAGTTAAGTAGAGGTATTGCCGACACTTATCTGCCTTGAAGCTCTCCAGATCAGCATTACACACATACACGTCAAATTCTTCCTTGATGCCCGCCCGAACCATGAAATCCTCTGACGGCCATTCACAAGGCCGCACTTGAGCCTCCCTTGGTAGTTCATTTTCCGGCTCGCGTATTGCGGGCCTTGGGCCTTGCTTCCTTGAGGAACCACCTTGGTACATTTTCCTAAACATATTTCTTCCTCTGAAAAATTTCTGAATTTTTAGTGACTCAAAATAAAAGTGAACCAAACTAAACAAAATTGATAGCAACTACTCCTACAAGTGCCTAGAGGCTATATCATGCATTAAAACTACTCTTGACCACATAAATTTGACATGCAAGCTCAAGAACAGGGTCGCCTAAGCAGAATTTTTTTGCAATAAATAAAGCACTAGAACAAAAACTAATTGGACCATAGGAGGAGTCACATACCGAAGAACAATCCCCCAAAGCAGTTTTGTGAATGGAGCTTTGAGCAAGGAGATCGAAAATGGCAACAAGATGAGCAAGAACTCGGGTTTGAGCTAGTGGATGATTTTTCTGGAGGAATACGAAGTGTGTGGGTGCAAGAATAAGTGGAGGGGACCCACGTGGGGTCCACGAGGCAGGGGGTGCACCCGGGGGGGTGGGCGCGCCCTTCACCCTCGTGGGCACATGGTGGGTCCCCCTGATGTGTTCTCAGTATCAATAATTCTTAAATATTCTAGAAAAAATCATATTTCATTTTCAGGGCATTTGGAGAACTTTTATTTTTGGGGTATTTTTATTGCAAGGATAATTTAGAAAACAGACAGAAAATACTATTTTTGCTTTATTTAATATAAATAACAGAAAGTAAAAGGATGGTACAGAAGGTTGTGCTTTCTAACTTCATCCATCTCATGCTCATCAAAAGGAATCCACTAACAAGGTTGATCAAGTCTTGTTAACAAACTCATTCCGAATCGCATGAAACCGGAGAAATTTCGAATAACACTAGGTTACCTCAACTGGGATATGCACATCCCCAACAATAAGAATATCATATTTCTTCTTGACTGTAGGAAGAGGAAATTCAAAACCTGCAATAGTGATTGTTGAAAATTTTCCAATAGAATTGATACTGTGGACTTGAGGTTGTTTCCTCGGAAAGTGTACTGTATGCTCATTAACATTAACATGAAAAGTGACATTGCCTTTGTTGCAATCAATAACAGCCCCTGCAGTATTCAAAAAGGGTCTACCAAGAATAATCGACATACTATCGTCCTCGGGAATATCAAGAATAGCAAAGTCCGTTAAAATAGTGACGTTTGCAACGACAACAGGCACATCCTCACAAATACCGACAGGTATAGCAGTTAATTTATCAGCCATTTGCAAAGGTATTTCAGTAGGTCTCAACTTATTCAAATTAAGTCTACGATATAAAGAGAGAGGCATAACACTAACACCAGCTCCAAGATCACATAAAGCAGTTTTAACATAGTTTCTTTTAATGGAGCATGGTATAATTGGTACTCCTGGATCTCCAAGTTTCTTTGGTATTCCACCCTTAAAAGTGTAATTAGCAAGCATGGTGGAAATTTCAGCTTCTGCTATCTCTCTTTTATTAGTAACAATATCCTTCATGTATCTAGCATAAAGGTTCATTTTAAGCATATCAGTCAAACGCATACGCAAAAAGATAGGTCTAATCATTTCAGCAAAGCGCTCAAAATCCTCATCATCATTTTTCTTGGTGGTTTAGGAGGAAAAGGCATGGGTTTCTGAACCCATGGTTCTCTTTCCTTACCATGCTTCCTAGCAACAAAGTCTCTCTTATCATAACGTTGATTCTTTGATTGTGGATTATAAAGATCAACAGCAGGTTCAATCTCTACATCATTGTCATTGCTAGGTTGAGGATGAACATGAACATCATCATTAACATTATCACTAGGTTCATGTTCATTACCAAATTGTGTTTCAGCATCAGAAATAGAAATATCATTGGGATTCTCAGGTGTGTCAACAACAGGTTCACTAGAAGCATGCAAAGTCCTATCATTTTTCTTCTTCTTCTTCTTCTTCTTCTTCTTCTTCTTAGAAGAACTGGGTGCATCAACAGTAGTTCCTTGAGAATCTTGCTCAATTCTCTTAGGGTGGCCCTCAAGATACAAAGGTTCCTGAGTCATTTTACCCCCCTCTAGTCATAACTCTAACCACATTATCATTTTTCTTATTATTTAATTCATTGAGCAAATCATTCTGAGCCTTAAGTACTTGTTCTACTTGAGTGGTAACCATAGAAGCATGTTTACTAATAAGTTTAAGTTCACCTTTAACCCTAGACATATAATCACTCAAGTGTTCAAGCATATCAGCATTGCGTTTCAATTGTCTACCAACATAAGCATTGAAGTTTTCTTGTTTAACAACAAAATTATCAAACTCATCTAAGCATTGGCTAGCAGACTTATAACAAGGAATATCACCTTCATCAAATCTATAGAGATAATTTACCTTTACTACCTATGTCGAGTTATCAAGACCATGTATTTCTTCAATAGGTGGTAATTCTTAACATCTTCAGCTTTAATACTTTTTTCTTTCATAGATTTCTTTGCCTCTTGCATATCTTCAGGACTGAGAAATAGAATACCCCTTTTCTTCGGAGTTGGCTTAGGAGTTGGTTCAGGAAGTGTCCAATCATTTTCATTACTCAACATATTATTCAATAGCAATTCAGCTTGATCAACAGTTCTTTCCCTGAAAACACAACCAACACAACTATCCAGGTAGTCTATGGAAGCATCAGTTAGTCCATTATAAAAGATATCAAGTATTCCATTTTTCTTGAGAGGATGATTAGGCAAAGCATTAAGTAATTGGAGAAGCCTCCCCCAAGCTTGTGGGACACTCTCTTCTTCAATTTGCATAAAATTATATATTTCCCTTAAGGCAGCTTGTTTCTTGTGAGCGGGGAAATATTTAGCAGAGAAGTAATAAATCATATCTTGGGGACTATGCACACAACCAGGATCAAGAGAATTAAACCATGTTTTAGCATCACCCTTTAATGAGAACGTAAACAACTTAAGGATAAACTAATAGCGAGTTTTCTCATCATGAGTAAACAGGGTGGCTATATCATTTAATTTAGTAAGATGTGCCACAACAGTTTCAGATTCATAGCCATAAAAAGGATCAGATTCAACCAAAGTAATTAACTCAGGATTGACAGAGAAATCATAATCCTTATCAGTAATAAAGATAGGTGAAGTAGCAAAAGCAGGGTCATATTTCATTCAAGCATTCAAAGACTTTTCTTTAAGCTTAGCTAATAATTTCTTAAGATTAGATCTATCATTGCAAGCAAGAAAGTCTCTAGCAGTTTCTTCATCCATAACATAACCCTCAGGCACAATAGGCAATTCATATCTAGGGGGAGAATCTTCATCATCACTTTCATCAATATTATCAGTTTCAATAATTTCATTCTCTCTAACCCTAGCTAGTTCTTCATCAAGAAATTCACCTAGTGGCACAGTATTATCAAGCATAGAAGTAGTTTCATCATAAGTATCATGCAAAGCAAAATTGGCATCATCAATAACATGCGACATAACAGAATGAATAGCAGGTGTAGGTGTCGCAAGTTTACTCAAAACAGAAGGTGAATCAAGTGTAGAGCTAGATGGCAGTTCCTTACCTCCCCTCGTAGTTGAGGGAAAAATCTTGGTTCTTTGATATTTCAAGTTCTTCATAGTGACCAGCAGACATAAATCCCAAGTGACTCAAAGAATAGAGCTATGCTCCCCGGCAACGGGGCCAGAAAATAGTCTTGATAACCCACAAGTATAGGGGATTGCAACAGTTTTCGAGGGTAGAGTCTTCAACCCAAATTTATTGATTCAACACAAGGGGAGCCAAAGAATATTCTCAAGTATTAGCAGCTGGGTTGTCAATTCAACCACACCTGGAAACTTAATATCCGCAGCAAAGTATTTAGTAGCAAAGTAATATGATAATAGTGGTAACTATGGCAAAAGTAATATTTTTGGTTTTATAGTGATTGTAACAGTAGCAACGGAAAAGTAAATGAGCGAAGAACAATATATGAAAAGATTGTAGGCAATGGATCAGTGATGGAAAATTATGTCGGATGCGATTCCTCATGCAATAGTTATAACATAGGGTGACACAGAACTAGCTCCAGTTCATCAATGTAAATGTAGGCACGTATTCCGAATATAGTCATATGTGCTTATGGAAAAGAACTTGCATGACATCTTTTGTCCTACCCTCCCGTGGCAGCGGGGTCCTATTGGAAACTAAGGGATATTAAGGCCTCCTTTTAATAGAGTACCAGACCAAAGCATTAACACATAGTGAATACATGAACTCCTCAAACTACGGTCATCACCGGTAAGTATCCTGATTATTGTCACTTCAGGGTTAACGGATCATAACACATAATAGGTGACTATAGACTTGCAAGATAGGATCAAGAACTCACATATATTCATGAAAACATAATAGGTTCAGATCTGAAATCATGGCACTCGGCCCCTAGTGACAAGCATTAAGCATAGCAAAGTCATAGCAACATCAATCTCAGAACATAGTGGATACTAGGGATCAAACCCTAACAAAACTAACTCGATAACATGATAAACCTCATCCAACCCATCACCGTGCAGCAAGCCTACGATGGAATTACTCACGCACGGCGATGAGCATCATGAAATTGGTGATGGAGGAAGGTTGATGATGACGATGGCGACAAATTCCCCTCTCCGAAGCCCCGAACGAACTCCAGATCAGCCCTCCCGAAAGTGAATATATGGAGTTGGAGTTGAGTTCGGTGGAGCGTCAGGGGGCCCACGAGGTAGGGGGCGCGCCCAGGGGGTAGGCGCGCCCCCACCCTCGTGGACAGGGTGTGGGGCCCCTGACGTGGATTCTTTCGCCAGTATTTTTTATATATTCCAAAAAATAGTCTCTGTTGTTTTTCAGGTCATTCTGAGAACTTTTATTCTGCACGAAAATAACACCATGGCAATTCTGCTGAAAACAACGTCAGTCCAGGTTAGTTCCATTCAAATCATGCAAGTTAGAGTCCAAAGCAAGGGCAAATGTGTTTGTAAAATTAGATACATTGGAGACATATCACAAAGTAATATGGAAGTAGCGGTAACGATGGCAAAAGTTACAGCAGTAGTTTTTGTAGTGATTGTAACAGTGGCAACGGAAAAGTAACTAAGCAAATATCTATATGTGAAAAGCTCGTAGGCAATGGATCAGTGATGGATAATTATGTAGGACGCGATTCCTCATGCAACAGTTATAACATAGGGTGACATAGAACTAGATCTAGTTTATCAATGTAATGTAGGCATGTATTCCGAATATAGTCATACGTGCTTATGTAAAAGAACTTGCATGACATCTTTTGTCCTACCCTCCCGTGGTAGTGGGGTCCTATTGGAAACTGAGGGATATTAAGGCCTCCTTTTAATAGAGTATCGGAACAAAGCATTAACACTTAGTCAATACATGAACTCCTCAAACTATGGTCATCACCGGGAGTGGTCCCGATTATTGTCACTTCGGGGTTACCGGATCATAACACATAGTATTTGACTATTGACTTGCAAAATAGGATCAACAACTCACATATATTCATGAAAACATAATAGGTTCAGATCTGAAATCATGGCACTCGGGACCTAGTGACAAGCATTAAGCATAGCAAAGTCATAGCAATATCAATCTTAGGACATAATGGATACTAGGGATCAAACCCTAACAAAACTAACTCGATTACATGGTAAATCTCATCCAAGCCATCACTGTCCAGCAAGCCTATGATGGAATTACTCACGCACGGCGGTGAGCATCATGAAATTGGTGATGGAGGAAGGTTGATGATGACGATGGCGACGGATTCCCCTCTCCGGAGCCCCGAACGGACTCCGGATCAGCCCTCCCGAGAGAGATTTGGGCTTGGTGGTGGCTCCGTATCGTAAAACACGATGAATCCTTCTCTCTATTTTTTCTCCCCGAACATGAATATATAGAGTTGGAGTTGACGTCGGTGGAGCCTCAAGGGGCCCATGAGGCAGGGGGCGCCCTGCACCCTCATGGACAGGGTGTGGGCCCCCTGGTGTTGATTCTTTTGCTAGTATTTTTTATTAATTCCAAAACATGTCTCCGTTGATTTTTAGGTCATTCCGAGAACTTTTATTTCTGCACAAAAATAACACCATGGCAACTCTGCTGAAAGCAGCGTCAGTCCGGGTTAGTTCCATTCAAATCATGCAAGTTAGAGTCCAAAACAAGGTCACAAGTTTTTGGAAAAGTAGATACGTTGGAGACGTATCAACTCCCCAAGCTTAAACCTTTGCTTGTCCTCAAGCAATTAAGTTGACAAACTGAAAGTGATAAAGAAAAAAACTTTTACAAACTCTGTTTGATCTTGTTGTTGCAAATATGTAAAGCCATCATTCAAGTTTTTAGCAAAGATTGTGAACTAACCTTATTCACAATAACATTTAGGTCTCATGTTTACTCATATCAATGGCATAATCGACTAGCAAGCAATAATAATAAATCTCGGATGACAACACTTTCTCAAAACAATCATAATATGATATAACAAAATGGTATCTCGCTAGCCCTTTCTGAGACCGCAAAACATAAATGCAGAGCACCCGTGAAGATCAAGGACTGACTAGACATTGTAATTCATGGTAAAAGAGATCCAGTCACAGTCATACTCAATGTAAATTAGTAGTAATGCATGCACATGACAACGGTGCTCTCCAACTGGTGCTTTTTAATAAGAGTATGTGTGACGCCCCCGATTCAATCGTACACTAATCATACACGCAAACATGTATGATCAAGATCAGAGACTCACGGGAAGATATCACAACACAACTCTACAAATAAAATAAGTCATACAAGCATCATATTACAAGCCAGGGGCCTCGAGGGCTCGAATACAAGAGCTCAATCATAGACGAGTCAGCGGAAGCAACAATATCTGAGTACAGACATAAGTTAAACAAGTTTGCCTTAATAAGGCTAGCACAAACTGGGATACATATCGAAAGAGGCGCAGGCCTCCTGCCTGGGATCCTCCTAAACTACTCCTGGTCATCGTCAGCGGCCTACACGTAGTAGTAGGCTCCTCCAGTGTAGTAGGAGTCGTCGTCGACGGTGGCGTCTGGCTCTTGGACTCCATCATTTGGTCGCAACAATCGGGTATAGAAAGGGGGAAAAGGGGGAGCAAAGCAACCGTGAGTACTCATCCAAAGTACTCGCAAGCAAGGAGCTACACTACATATGTATGCATTGGTATCAAATGGAAAAGGGGTAGCATATGTGGACTGGACTGTAGAATGCCGGAATAAGAGGGGATAGCTAGTCCTATCGAAGATTACGCTTCTGGCAACCTCCATCTTGCAGCATGTAGAAGAGAGTAGGAGGTAATTTCACCAAGTATCATCACATAGCATAATCCTACCCGGTGACCCTCCCCTCGTCGCCCTGTGAGAGAGCGATCATCGGTTGTATCTGGCACTTGGAAGGGTGTGTTTTATTAAGTATCCGGTTCTAGTTGTCAAAAGGTCAAGGTACAACTCCGGGTTGTCCTTTTACGGAGGGACACGGCTATTCGAATAGATAAACTTCCCTGCAGGGGTGGACCACATTTCCCAACACGCTTGATCCCCTTTGGCCGGACACACTTTCCTGGGTCATGCCCGGCCTCGGAAGATCAACACGTCGGAGCCCCACTTAGGCACAACAGACAGGTCAGCACGCCGGTCTAAATCCTATGGCGCAGGGGTTTTGGCCCATCACCCATTGCACACCTGCACGTTGTGAGGGCAGCCGGAAACAGACCTAGCCCCCTTAATACAAGAGCAGGCTTACGGTCCAATCCGGCGCGCGCCGCTCAGTCGCTGACGTCACGAAGGCTTCGGCTGATACCACGACGTTGAGTGCCCATAACTGTTCCTGCGTATAGGCCAGTGGCCAGACTTAGATCAAATACCAAGATCTCGTTAAGCGTGTTATTTTGAAATAACCGTGGACGCCGACTAGGGCCAGACCCACCTCTCGCCTAGGTGGTCTCCACCTGCCCTGTCGCTCCGTCGCAAAGATCCACTCAGAGGGCCGTCGGGATAAACGTTCTTTCGGACCCAATCCGTGAATCACTCACGGGTACTCTTCGAGTCGACCTGTCTTTAGTCACCACAAGTATCATATATTATGTATAAATATATACCCGTGATCACCTCCCGAGTGATCACGACCCGATAGTATAGCATGGCAGACAAACAAGAATGTAGGGCCACTGATGATAAACTAGCATCCTACACTAAGCATTAGGATTGCAGGTAAGGTAACAATAGTAGTAGCAAGGACATGCTATGCAATAGAATAGGAATAACCGAAAGCAGTAACATGCTACACTACTCTATGCAAGCAGTAGAGAGAAGTATAGGCGATATCTGGTGATCAAGGGGGGGGGGGCTTGCCTGGTTGCTCTGGCAAGAAGGAGGGGTCGTCAACACCGTAGTCGGTCGGGGCACCAGCAGCGGCATCAGTCTCATAGTCTATCGAGAGAAGAGGGGGAAGAAACAATGAATACAACACAAACAGATGCATATCGATGCATGACATAAGAAGTAACGGTGCTAGGTGTGTCCTAACGCGGTATGAGGTGATACCGGTGAAGGGGGGAAACATCCAGGAAAATATCCCCGGTGTTTCTCATTTTCGGACAGATGAATCGGAGGGGGAAAGTTGCGTGTTCGCTATGCTAGGGATGCGTGGCGGACGAACGAGCTGCGTATCCGGATTCGTCTCATCGTTCTAAGCAACTTTCACGTACAAAGATTTTCCATCCGAGCTACAGTTTATTTTATATTGATTTTAAAAGATTTAATTCATTTTTAGGATTTATTTAATTATTTTAAATCAGCATTATCTAGAACAGTGCATGGTGACATCAGCATGACGTAGAGGTGACGTCAGCGGTCAACGGTCCGCTAACCAGAGTCAAACCTGACCGGTGGGTCCAGTGGGACCCACCTGTCATAGACTGAGGCTAACTTAATTAGGTTTAATTAGTTTAGTTAATTGATTAGGTTAATTACTGATTATATTAAACTAATTATGATTAATTAACTTAATTAATTAATTATTGTAATTATTATTTATTTATTTACTGTTGTTAATTCTTTTTTCTAAAAGGTTCTGGGGTCGGGCCCCACATGTCATTGGGCCAGGGGGTCTTGGCGGGTTCGGGCGCAACGGCACGGGTCGTCGCCCGAACAGCAGAGCCGTGCGGGGCTGGCCCCTGGCGCGGCCAGCGGGCGCGCGGCCATGGTTCAGGCGGCGGAGCGAGGTCAGTCGGGGCGGCACCGGCGGCAGGGAGGCGGCGGTGAGCAGCGGTGGAGGCGGGGCGGCGCGGGGTGTGCACGAGGATGCAGGCGGCGGGCGCTGGTCGGTAGGGTGGAGTGCGGCGATGCGGGTGCGGCCGGAGAGGCGGAGCGGACGCGAAGGGGGGCGAGGGCGCGAGCGCGAGCGCACGCTGGCCGTGGCCGGTGGAGAAGCGGCTGCGGGGAGGTGCGTCGGGCAATGGGGCAGCCGGGGAAACGGCGGCGATGTACAGGACGGGCGCGTCACCGGGTAGCGGTCGACGCAGCGGCGTGTAGGCGGTTGCGGGGTGCCGGAGTGGGGCTGCAGCAGGGGAGGTCCGCGGGCGAGCGGCGCAGGAGGGAGTGGAGTGCGCGGGCGTGCGCGGCAGGGCGGAGGAGCAAGGCGAGGCGCGCACGAGCTCGGGTGCGTGTTGGCGCCAGTGGGCGCGGTGAGCGCGCACCGCGCCGGAGCAGGGCGGGCAGAGAGGCAGAGAGGAGAGGGCGGCGGCTCATGGCGGGTGTAGGGACGTGGCAACGGGGGTTGAGGAGGAGTCAGGGACGACGGGTCAACGGGGAGGCAGGCCGGTGAGGAGGAGGAGGCAGGCCGGCGAGGTGGCGCGGGCTCCGGGCGGCAGCATCCTGGCGCGTCGTGTGGTCGCCCCGATCCCGATCTAGATCGGGGGAGTGGGGGGAGGGAGAGAGCGAGTGGGAGGGGGAGTGCATGGTGGCCGGTTAGGGTTTCAGCAGGGAGTGGGGATAAGGAGTGGGGGTAGATGGGCCGGCCAGCTGGGCCAAGGCCTAGTTGGGTCGGTTGGTTCGGTGGCCATCTGGGCCGAACGGCCCAGTTTGCCAAGGGGTTTCTTTTTGTTTGTTTGTTTTCTATTTTTATTTATTTCTTTTATTTATTTTCTTTTATGTTTTATTTCAATTTAAATTATTTAGGCATTTTCTAAAAATGAGTTTTCTCCACAATAATTACGAGTGCAATACTTGGCACCCACCGAACATTTTTATTTCAATGTTTGACAAATTTTATCGTTCGACTCGATTTTGAATTTGAATTTTGTATCAGTTTCTAATCAATGCGAGTTTATCAACAGTAACCGAAGTGATGTGTCATCATTAGCAGAGTTTTACTGTAGCTTAATTATCCGGGCATTACAAAACTCCTCCACTACAAGAAATCTCGTCCCGTGATTTAGGAGGTAGAAGGAAACAGTGCTGGGTATTCATCATGCGGGCGATCCTCGCATTCCCAAGTGGCTTCTTCTTCAGAGTGATGTGACCACTGGACCTTGAGGAATTTGATCGCCTTCTAACGTGTGCGGCGTTCAGCTTGGTCGAGAATGCGGACCGGATGCTCTTTATAGGAGAGGTCCTGTTGCAATTCGAGCACTTCATGATCCACTGCTCGGATTGGGTCCTTGAAGCAACGACGGAACTGTGACACGTGGAACACATCGTGAACCTGAGAAAGGTTTGACAGAAGCTCCAATTGATATGTCACTTTTCCTTGCCTTTCGAGAATAGTGAAGGGACCGATATAGCGAGGAGCTAGCTTGCCCTTGACCCCGAAGCGATGAGCACCCTTCATTGGTGTAACTCGAAGATAAGCCTTTTCACCAGGTTGATAGACCATGTCTTTATGATGACGGTCATACTAACTCTTCTGACGTGACTGAGCATTCTTGAGATTCTCACGAATAATGCGGACTTGTTCTTCGGCATGTTGGATAATATCCGGACCGAAGAGTGGACGTTCCACAGTTTCTGACGAGTTCAGAGGGGTCCGACACTTTCGCCCATATAACAATTCGAAGGGGGCCATCTTCAGACTATCTTGATAGCTATTATTATAAGAGAACTCAGCATACGAAAGAGATTCCTCCCATTTCTTGCCAAGGAAATTACACAAGCTCGAAGCATGTCTTTGAGAACTTGGTTGACACGTTCAACTTGTCCTTGCGACTGAGGATGAAACGCAGTACTGAACAACGGATGAGTTCCCATAGCTTCTTGGAAACTTGCCCAGAATCTTGAAGTGAACAAGCTGCCACAGTCTGAACTGATAACCAGTGGAATACGGTGAAGTGAAACAATTCTGGACATGTAGAGAGTTGCAAGCTGACTAGCAGTGATTGTTTCTTTGACCTCCAGAAAATGAGCAAGTTTAGAAAGCCGATCAATGACGACAAGAATAGCATCATTACCTTTCTGCAATTTGGGAAATCCGGTGACGAAGTCCATCTCGACATGGTCCCATTTCCATTCAGGAATAGAGATAGGTTGCAGAGTTCCAGCAGGCCTTTGATGTTCTGCTTTGATACGATGGCAAACGTCACACTCAGCAACATATCGAGCAATGTCTTGCTTCATATTAGACCACCAGAATCTCTGACGAATGTCCTGGTATATCTTTGTACTACTGGGATGAATAGACAAAGGCGTATCATGAGCTTCTTGCATAACCTCCTATCTCATATCCTGGCTTTCCTCTGAACATGGCACCACTAGGTGGACCTTGAAGTACAAGGTGTCATCATCAGCAATAGTGAAGAACGAGGGCTTTCCTTCTACGAGGTAGTGCTTGATCTTGTGGGCTTGAGAGTCATACTTCTGTATCGTTTTGACACTGTTCACGAGATCTAGTATAGCAACCAGGGTATTGAGAGAACCCTGGGTAACTACGTGGAGGTTCATCTTGCGGCACTCGAGGGGAGGGGGAGCAAGTGCACCCGGAGGAACTATATGGAGGTTCAGCTTTCTGAATTCTTCAACAAGCGAGGGCTGAACTTTGTGAACCTGGAGGTGGTTGCAGTAAGACTTGCGGCTCAACGCATCAGCCATTACATTAGCCTTGCCTGTGGTATAGGATATACCCACGTCAAAGTATGCAACAGTCTCCATCCATCTCTGCTGAAGGAGGTTCAGATCTGGCTGAGTAAACAGATACTTCAGACTTTGGTGGTCGGTGAAGATCTCGCAACGATTACCGAGAAGGTAATGTCGCCACTGCTTTAGATCATGAATGACAGCAGCAAGCTTGAGATCATGAACTGGGTAGTTCTCTTCATGAGGGCGCGGTTGACGAGACACATAAGCAATCACTCTACGCTCTTGCATTAGGACACAACCTAATCCTTGATGGGAAGCGTCGCAGTAAATGACGAAGTCCTTCTTAGTATCAGGTGGAGCAAGCACTGGGGCAAAAGTCAACTTGTCTTTGAGTGCCTGGAAACTTTCCTGACATTTGTCTGTCCATTGGAATTTGACGCCCTTATGCAATAGATTAGTCATAGGCCTAGCGATCTTGGAGAAGTTCTTGATGAATCGACGGCAGTAGCTGGCGAGACCGAGAAAACTTCTGACTTGCTTGACATTCTTTGGAAGAGTCCAATCGAGAGTAGCCTGGACTCGTTCAGGGTTGACGGCAATACCATCCTTGGAGATGAGATGCCCAAGATAGGTTACTTCGGGTAGCCAGAATTCACACTTGGAATACTTAGCATAGAGTTGATGCTCTCGAAGCTTTTCCAGCACAAGATGAAGATGTTCAGCATGTTCTTCTTTGTTCTTGGAAAATACAAGGATATCATCCAGATAAACCACGACGAATTTGTCGAGGTAATCCATGAATATATAGTTCATCAGACGAGAGAGAAGGTGTCTGGAGCATTCGTTAAGCCGAATGACATGACGGTGTACTCGTATGATCCATATCGAGTCACGAAGGCGGTCTTTGGGATATCCTCTTCACGGACACGGATCTGGTGGTAACCCTACCTCAAGTCAAGTTTGGAGAACACTGATGAACCAGCCAGTTGATCATAAAGATCATTGATCCGAGGGAGGGGATATTTGTTCTGAATGGTGGATTGGTTAATAGGTCGATAATCTTGGACCAATCGGTTTGTCCCATCCTTCTTCTTAACAAAGAGAGAAGGTGCTCCCCAAGGAGAGCAACTAGGGCGAATGAAACCTTTGCTAAGAGATTTGTCGATTTCCTCCTTAAGCTCAATGAGTTCATGCGGCGACATCTTGTAGGGTCGTTTGGCTATAGGAGTGGTGCCTGGTTTCAAGTCGATGATGAATTCGACAGCTCTAGCAGGGGGAATCCTTGGAAGTTCTTCAGGAAAGACGTCTTGGAATTCGCGAACGACGGGAATGTTTTCAATGCGCTCGAGTGGTGCAATGTTCAATGCATTCAAGGCATAAAGATGTGCCTCAGCATTCTGAACTAGATGAGCCTGGTAAGTAATTATTTCATCAGAAGGGTGTAGAAGATGGACGGTCTTAGTGGCGCAAACTATAGAAGCAGTATGCGCTTTCAACCAATCCATTCCCAAAATGAGATCAATGCTACAGGACTTCAGTACGGTGGGAGAGACAAGGAATTCTAGTCCTTCGATTTCAACGGGGACATCGTTGCAAATCATGGAGGTCCGACATTGGCCCGCGGGTGTGTGTACTAATAGCGAAGCGTTCATGTCTTCGCTTTTAATGCCATGCATGAATGCAAAATCCTCTGATATGAATGAATGTGATGCACCTGTATCAAATAAAATGGATGCTGGTATGGAATTTACGAGGAGTGTACCCATCACGGTAGCAGGCTGGTCTAGAACTTCATTGAGATCAACGTGGTTGGCATGAACACGACCATAAGACCTGGCATTGTTGTTGCGAGGCTGATTGCTTCCACGGCCAGCTGCGGGAAGGGCCAGTTGATTCTGATTCTGATGGCAGTCTCTGGCACGGTGACCTGGTTGACCACACTTGTAGCAGAGACCATTATTGGGAGTGGGAACAAGAGCTCGGGGTGGTGGAGCTGGAAGTCTTGGCTGCCTAGTTGGTGGGGGAGGCAGACGCGGTGCATCATAGGACTGCCTTAGAGCAGGTGCAGTTGGCTGGTACATGCTGTTGGGAATCCATATCCTACGCTTCTGCGTGGACGGGTCCGAAGATGAGCCCGTGTCACGGTTGCGCCTATGAGAGCTCTGGTGTTCCTGCAGACCAGTTTCGACATTGATGGCCTTGTTCGCCAAGGTGGCAAAATCAGCAAAGTCATGCACTAGAAGTGCGAGCTTGATGTCAGCTTGAAGGGCATCATGGAACTTATCCTGTCTGCGTGCATCAGTTGCAATGTCTTCTTCAGCATAGCAAGATAAATCCAGAAACTCCCGCTGATAAGCTTCCACAATTTTGTTGCCCTGGGTGAGGTTGCGGAACTCACGCTTCTTCTGGTCCATGACTCCCTGAGGAATGAAGCGGGCACGGAAAGCAGCTTGGAAGTCTGGTAGGTGATGATTGTTCCAACCGGTAGAGTACGCTTGTGGCTGTCCCATCATTGAGAAGCGGGTCCTTTAAGGAAGAAGAAAGCAAAGGTGACATAGCTGGCAGGGGCTACATCAGCAGACTCCATCTCATAGGTGATGTCACAGAGCAGTCATCAGCATCCAGAGGTTGAGTTGAGCTGCGGTACACAGTTGAGTTGAGGCACATGAAATCCTACAGAGTCACTTGGGCTGGCTGCTGGTTCATATTGGGGCGAGGAAACTGAGCCATCATATATTCCATGAACTGGCAGTTCAGCTCAAACTGTTGGATCATACCAGCCATGTACTCAGGCGGTGGTGGGGCATGGCCACCACGACCACGACCACCTGGTCTAACCATCCTGCTAATATATAACAGGGGTAGTTCAGCATTGAGAAATTTGCAAGGACAAGAATCATTCATGATGAAACATGCATAATGAAAGGAACACGATAGATACTACATAGTAGTTGGCATATCTTACAAAAGGGATCATGCATAGAGTTCGGTACACAGAGTTTAGTACACAAACTAAGAACATCATAGGCGGCACACAGGCTCGTGGCGAATGCATCTAACACTAACAAGCAAGCCTACATCAGTCCCAGGAGGAACTGTGGAGGCAGGTGTAGCTCGAACTGTGGTGGTAGTGACGCGACGGGAAGTCCTCCACGTTAGTAGACTGGGGTCCGCGTATACTTTGGTGCAGAACCCGATGCGCAGGTGGCAGAAGAGGACCAAGTGCGGGAGAGTAGCCTCCCACATGTGGCCAGCCGACATCCTGGGGCATCACGGTCCTGGCAGGGTAGATCATAGAATGCGACAGATCACCAGACCGGACAAAGGGGTGCAACAGCGTCAGAGCACGGTAGAGGTGCTGACGGGTGGTGTACAACTCGTGGCGAAGAGCTCGGTTAGCTCTATCCAGTTCATCAGCATGCAGAACCAGGTTCTGATGGTAGAAGGGCTCCTGGGTGATGGAGGAGTAGGCATCAGTGTAGTATCCCTCCGCACCAACATCGGATGCGATAGCAATGTGCCTGAAAGGGGATGTGTCCAACTCCCGATACTCTCCACGAAGATGTGTCAGAGCAGCATAAGCAGCATCGTGGACCACCATGTCGATAGTCACTCCAACACCATGAGCAGTGTGCAGCACGGTAGTGGAGTCATACTCCCGAGAGTAGAGGTGGACGATGGCATGGTACTGCTCCTGGTTAAAGTCCTGGTACTCCTCGTAGACGGTGTACTCAGGGTGTCAACAATAACCCAGATAGTCATCATCTCAACCAGCACATCAGGTGATCCTGAGGCGCCAATGGCCGTCGTGTGGTGCACGACCTGTCTCGTGCTTTCCATCTGAAAACAAAGATGTTTCAAAGGAGTCAATTGACAGTGTGGGTATAGTTCAAAATACTACTCTAAGGAATAACTAGGGCTTATCCAACTTTGGGGTGAATGTGGTCACGTGATCCTAATGATGGAGTTAGTAAATTCGTTTAACCTGAGTAGAAAAGAGTTCAGAGCCCCAGCATAAGGATCGAGGAGTAAAAGATCCTAATACCACCCAAATTGCGACGTGGGCCCGTAAGACACACAACCATGTCAGTAAAAGTTTTTCAATGCCTAGACTCAACTTCAGCCAAGGAGTGTGGAAGGGGGATTCCTACAGGCAGTTGACTCTGATACCAACTTGTGACGCCCCCGATTCAATCATACACTAATCATACACGGAAATGTGTACGATCAAGATCAGGGACTCACGGGAAGATATCACAACACAACTCTACAAATAAAATAAGTCATACAAGCATCATATTACAAGCCAGGGGCCTTGAGGGCTTGAATACAAGAGCTCGATCATAGACGAGTTAGCGAAAGGAACAATATCTTAGTACAGACATAAGTTAAACAAGTTTGCCTTAAGAAGGCTAGCACAAACTGGGATACATATCGAAAGAGGCGCATGCCTCTTGCCTAGGATCCTCCTAAACTACTCCTGGTCATCGTCAGCGGCCTGCACGTAGTAGTAGGCTCCTCTAGTGTAGTAGGAGTCATCGTCGATGCTGGCGTCTGGCTCCTGGACTCCATCGTCTGGTCGCAACAATCGGGTATAGAAAGGGGGAAAGGGGGGAGCAAAGCAACCGTGAGTACTCATCCAAAGTACTCGCAAGCAAGAAGCTACACTACATATGTATGCATTGGTATCAAATGGAAAAGGAGTAGCATATGTGGACTAGACTGCAGAATGCCGGAATAAGAGGGGGATAGCTAGTCCTATTGAAGACTACGCTTCTGGCAACCTCCATCTTGCAGCATGTAGAAGAGAGTAGGAGGTAAGTTCACCAAGTATCATTGCATAGCATAATCCTACCCGGTGATCCTCCCCTCGTCGCCGTGTGAGAGAGCGATCACCGGTTGTATCTGGCACTTGGAAGGGTGTGTTTTATTAAGTATCCGGTTCTAGTTGTCATAAGGTCAAGGTACAACTCCGGGTCATCCTTTTACCGAGGGACACGACTATTCGAATAGATAAACTTCCCTGTAGGGGTGCACCACATTTCCCAAGACGCCCTATCCCCTTTGGTCAGACACACTTTCCTGGGTCATGCCCGTCCTTGGAAGATCAACATGTCGCAGCCCCGCCTAGGCACAACAGAGAGATCACCACGCCGGTCTAAATCCTATGGCGCGGGGGTCTGGTCCCATCGCCCATTGTACACCTGCACGTTGCGAGGGCGGCCAAAAGCAGACCTATGCCCCTTAATATAAGAGCAGGCTTACAGTCCAATCCGGCATGCGCCGCTTAGTCGCTGATGTCACAAAGGCTTCGGTTGATACCACGATGTCGAGTGCCCATAACTGTTCCCGCGTAGTTGGTTAGTGCGTATAGGCCAGTGGCCAGACTCAGATCAAATACCAAGATCTTGTTAAGCGTGTTATTTTGAAATAACCGCGGACGCCGACCAGGGCCAGGCCCACCTCTCTCCTAGGTGGTCTCCACCAGCCCTGTCGCTCCGCCACAAAGATCCACTCAGAGGGCCATCGGGACAAATGTCCTTTCGGACCCAATCCGTGAATCACTCGCGTGTACTCTTTGAGCCGACCCGTCTTTAGTCACCACAAGTATAAACTTTATGTATAAATATATACCCGTGATCACCTCCCGAGGGATCACGGACCGATAGTATAACATGGCAGACAGACAAGAATGTAGGGCCACTGATGATAAACTAGCATCCTACACTAAGCATTAGGATTGCAGGTAAGGTAACAACAGTAGTAGCAAGGACATGCTATGCAACATAATAGGATTAACCGAAAGCAGTAACATGCTACACTACTCTAATGCAAGCAGTAGAGAGAAGTATATGCGATATCTGGTGATCAAGGGCGGGGGGGCTTGCCTGGTTGCTCTGGCAAGGAGGGGTCGTCAACACCGTAGTCGGTCGGGGCACCAACAGCGGCGTCAGTCTCGTAATCTACCGGAGAGAAGAGGGGGAAGAAACAATGAATACAATGCAAACAGATGCAAATCGATGCATGACATAACGAGTAACCGTGATAGGTGTGCCCTAACACGGTATGAGGTGATACCGGTGAAGGGGGGAAACATCCGGGAAAATATCCCCGGTGTTTCGCGTTTTTAGACAGATGAATCAGAGGGGCAAAGTTGCGTGTTCGCTATGCTAGGGTTGTGTGGCGGACGAACGGGTTGCGTATCCGGATTCGTCTCGTCGTTCTGAGCAACTTTCATGTACAAAGTTTTTCCATCCGAGCTACGGTTTATTTTATATTGATTTTAAAATTTTTAATTCATTTTTAGGATTTATTTAATTATTTTAAATCAGCATTATCCAGAACAGTGCTTGGTGACGTCAGCATGACGTAGAGGTGACGTCAGCGGTCAACGGTCCGCTGGCCAGAGTCAAACCTGACCGGTGGGTCTAGTGGGACCCACCTGTCATGGACTGAGACTAACTTAATTAGGTTTAATTAGTTTAGTTAATTGATTAGGTTAATTACTGATTAGATTAAACTAATTATGATTTATTAACTTAATTAATTCTTTAATTAATTAATTAATTAATTAATGTAATTATAATTTATTTATTTATTTACTGTTTTTTAATTCTTTTTTCTAAAACGTTATGGGGGCTGGGCCCCACATGTCATTAGGCCAGGGGGTCTTGGCGGGTTCGGGCGCAACGGCACGGGTCGTCACCCGAATGGTAGAGGCGTGCGGGGCTGGCCCCTGGCGCGGCCAGGGTTCAGGCGGCAGAGCAAGGTCAGTTGGGGCGGCCGGCGGCAGGGAGGCGGCGGCGAGCAGTGGTGGAGGGGGGGTGTGCGCGAGGATGCAGGCGGCGGGCGCTGGTCGGTAGGGCGGAGTGCGCGGCGCGGTGCGGTCGAGAGGCAGAGCGGACGCGAAGGGGGGCGAGGGCGCGAGCACGGGCGTGCGCTGGCCGTGGCCCGGTGGAGAAGCGGCCGTGGGGAGGTGCGTCTGGCAAGGGGGCAGCCGGGGAAACGACGATGATGTATAGGACGGGCGCGTTGCCAGTAGCGGTAGACGCGGCGGCGTGTAGGCGGCTGCGGGGTGCTGGAGTGGGGTTGCAGCAGGGGAGGTCCACGGGCGAACGACGCAGGAGGGAGCGGAGCACGTGGGCGTGCGCGGCGGGGCGGAGGAGCGAGGCGAGGCGCGCGCGAGCTCGGGTGCGGGTTGGCGCCAGGGACGTGGCAACGGGGGTTGAGGAGGAGTCGGGGACGACGGGTCGACGGGGAGGCAGACCGGTGCGGAGGAGGAGGTAGGCCGGCGAGGTGGCGCGGTCTCCGGGTGACGGCGTCCTGGCACGTGGCGTGGTCGCCCTGATCCCGATCTGGATCGGGGGAGTGGGGGGAGGGAGAGAGCGAGTGGGGGGTGAGTGTGTGGTGGCCGGTTAGGGTTTCGGGAGGGAGTGGGGATAAGGAGTGGGGGTAGATGGGCCGGTCGGCTGGGCCAAGGCCCAGTTGGGTCGGTTGGTTCGGCGGCCAGCTTTGCCGAACGGCCCATTGGCCAAAGGGTTTCTTTTTGTTTGTTTGTTTGGTTGGTTGGTTTCTGTTTTTATTTCTTTCTTTCTTTTATTTATTTTCTTTTATGTTTTATTTTAATTTAAATTATTTAGGCATTTTCTAAAAATGAGTTTTCTCCACAACAATTACAAGTGCAATACTTGGCACCCACCAAACATTTTTATTTCAATGTTTGACAATTTTTATCATTCGACCCAATTTTGAAATTGAATTTTGTATCGGTTTCGAATCCACGCGAGTTTATCAACAATAACCGAAGTGACGTGTCATCATTAGCAGAGTTTTACTGTAGCTTAATTATCCGGGCGTTACAAGATGATGGCTCAACATAAAAGTAAATAGATAGGCCCTTCGCAGAGGGAAGCAGGGATTTGCAGAGGTACCAGAGCTCCAGTTTTGAAACAGAGATAAATAATATTTTGAGTGGTATACTTTCATTGTCAACATAACAACCAAGAGATCTCGATATCTTCCATGCGACACACATTATAGCTGGTTCCCAAACAGAATGGTAAAGTTTATATTCCCCCACCACCAACAAACATCAATCCTTGGCTTGTCCGAAACAACGGGTGCCTCCAACTAACAACAATCCTGAGGGAGTTTTGTTTGCAATTATTTTGATCTGAGCATGGGACTAGGCATCCTGGTTACCAGCCATTTTCTCGTGAATGATGAGCAAAGTCCACTCATCTGGAGAATAAACCACCTAGCATGGAAGATATAGACAACCCTAGTTGATACATGAGCTATTCGAGCATACAAAATAGAATTTCATTTGAAGGTTTAGAGTTTGGCACCTACAAATTTATTTGGAATGGTAGGTGGATACCGCATATAGGAAGGTATGGTGGACTCATATGGAATAACTTTGGGGTTTATGGAAGTGGATGCACAAGTAGTATTCCCGCTTAGTACAAGTGAAGGCTAGAAAGAGACTGTGAAGCGACCAACTAGAGAGCGACAACAGTCATGAACATGCATTAAAATTAATCAACACTGAGTGCAAGCATGATTAGGATATAATTCACCATGAACATAAATATCGTGGAGGCTATGTTGATTTTGTTTCAACTACATGCGTAAACATGTGCCATGTCAAGCCACTCGAATTGTTCAAAGGAGGATACCAGCCTATCATACCACATCCCAACCATTTTAATAGCATGTTGGCACGCAAGGTAAACCATTATAAACTCCTAGCTAATTAAGCATGGCATGAGCAACTATAATCTCTACTTGTCATTGCAAAAATGTTTCATTCATAATAGGCTGAATCAGGAATGATGAACTAATCATATTTACAAAAACAAGATAGGTCGAGTTCATACCAGCTTCTCTTATCTCAATCAGTCCATCATATATCGTCATTATTACCTTTCACTTGCACGACCGAACGGTGTGGATAATAATAATAGTGCGTGTGCATTGGACTAAGCTGGAATCTGCAAGCATTTAATACAAGGGAGAAGACAAGGTAATATGGGCACTTGGTTAAATCAACAATAATGCATATGAGAGCCACTCAACATTTTCATCAGGGTCTTCTCCTCTTGACCCCCAAAGGAAAAGAAAAGAAATAAAACTATTTACACGGGAAAGCTCCCAACAAGCAAAATAAGAACGAGAAATCTTTTTGGGTTTTCTTTTAATTACTACTACAGGCATGGAAAGTAAACTAGCTAAAAATTACAACTAATTTTTTTGGTTTTATTAAGGTTTTTCAAACACACAAGAACAAGGCTTAGAAAAGAAATTAAACTAGCATGGATAGTACAATGAAAAAGTATGAGCACTGACAACTAGAATGAGTGTGTGAACATCAATGTAATGTCAGTGAGAAATACGTACTCCCCCAAGCTTAGGCTTTTAGCCTAAGTTGGTCTATGGCCACTGATCGAAGCTACTCCCTCCGGTGTACTGAGGAGGGTCCTCAGGGTGCCTGTAGCGATCTGCCCTCAAACAGTCAAATCTCTATGCATAAGTGTCATCCCTGGATCAGTAATGCTGACACACAGTACTTCGAAGGATTTATAACAGAGTAGCAATCACACACTTATTACATCGATAGTCTCAAGAGAACTTATTACAATAATATGGATTAAGGCCATCTAAATAAGATAACAACGGAAGGCTTGGAAGATAAAGTGAGTCCATCAACTCCAACGGCATAGCTGAGTGCACGACAAATGACCTAGCGCACCTTACTCTTCGTCTGAAAAGTCTGCAACATGATATGTTGCAGCCCGAAATGGGTCAGCACATGGAATATGCTGGCAAGATAACACAATAGAGCAATGAATGAGTAAATGCTATCACTACATGCATATATGGCTGGTGGAGGCTCTATGGTTATAATGTTTTTGCCGAAAGCCAATTTTCCCCTACAACAAAGGAATATATTTTATTTAACTATCATGGTAGTTGAAAAACATTGAGAATGGTAACCCCATCCCAATCCCTGTTAAACAGTAATTAACAAACCAACAAATTAATTTAGAGTGATGAGATCAACATGATAATCCAAGAACCAGATACTCAAGATGTCCATAACCGGGGACACAGCTAACCATGATTAGTTTGTACACTCTGTAGAGGTTTGCACACTTTTCCCCACAAGATTCGATATCCCCCGTTGGATTTCTCGCACTACAGGGTGTTTGAGAAACGAATGACCGAGACACAGTCTTTCAGAAACATTAACTCTTTACTCTGGGTGGACAGTTACACCTACTTTCCCCTACATCTGCTAGCCCACCACTAAAAGAGGTCATGCGACATACTCAACTATGCTAGAGCCCATAATAGCTTGTGGCTGCACACGGAAGTTTCTAGCATGGATAATCTTATGATCCCTTTGAGCCTGGGTGGCGAACTAAAGGACAACACTGGTATATCCCTAGGTGCCCGCAACCAATCCACCCAGATGTGTATTTAAGTAGCCACCTTAAGCTAACCATTAATTAACAATCTCACATCTGTCATATATCACTCAAACCAAACCACGTCTACGAGCATAGCATGGCAACCTAAGCATAACATAGAAGTAGCTCCCAAGGGTTTGATAATAAAAGGGCAATAGGTTCTACCTCATCATCTACTTCCCAAACCCACATGTTAAAGGATCCTACTCATACAATGTTTGAGGATTGTAGCTAATGCATAAAAACTGGGTAATAAAGGGGTATGATCAAAGTGTTACTTGCCTTGCCGACGATCTACAAACCCTAGAGACTCGTACTAGCACGCTTCACACTCCGGGTATTCTATCGCAAACAAACAATATCATACATAAGCACTCAAGCATAGATGCAACGGTAAAACTCAAATAAGAAGATCCAATCTGGAAGTTCAACTGAAGAGCTTCTATTTGCAAAAAGAATCGATCAAATCGGAGCTACGGAACTGAAACTACGATCAAAAGAACTTCGAATTCAAAACTGCTTGAAACCAAATTTTAAATTGTCAAAACCATGTTCAAGTTGTTTAACCAGAAAGAGGGCCTCGAGACGAAGATTTTGGCATTGGTTTCACTGGATTAGGACTAACGTCTAAAAAATTGCGAGAATTTGAAGATCAGGGGCTAATCCGCGATGAAAATAATCGCGGATAGGTCCCTGGCCGAAAAATAAAATAAAAAGAAAAAGACTACGAAGTGAACGTTCGCTAACAGAGGCAAACAAACGGATTCGTTCGTTAAAACAAACTAACGAACGAATGCTCGCAAAATAAGCTAATCCGAGAAAACCGTTAAAATAAAAAAACCGAACTAGGATTTATAAAAACCGGACGGTTTTATACCTAAAACCGAAAAAGACCGGCGGCGACGAGGTCAATGGCGGCTCCGGCGGGCGGGGCGGCGGCTCCGGCGGGCTATGGGTCGGCGCCGGGCGGCGGAGTGGCGCGGGGCGGTGCTGCGGCGACGGTGCGGCGCAACTTCGGCGGGCTGCGGCGGCGGCGCGGCTCGGGTGGGACGAGGAGAGGCGGCGAGGCGGGGCGGCTTATAAGGAGGGGGCGGCGTTGACTGCTTGGAGGAGGGGGCTATAGGATCAAAAGTATGTCTAGAGGGGGGGTGGTTAGACCACTTGACCAAATAAAAATCTAGCCTTTTCCCAATTTCAAGTCTTGGCAGATTTTAGCAGCTTAGCACTAGTCAAGTAAACAACCTACACATGCAAGTCTAAGAGTATAGCAGCAGAATGTCAAACATTGCACATGAAGGTAAAGGGAGGAGTTTGGAGGGAGCAAACGCAATGTAGACACGGAGATTTTTTGCATGGTTCCGATAGGTGGTGCTATCGTACATCCACGTTGATGGAGACTTCAACCCACGAAGGGTAACGGTTGCACGAGTCCACGGAGGGCTCCACCCACGAAGGGTCCGCGAAGAAGCAACCTTGTCTATCCCACCATGGCCATCGCCCACGAAGGACTTGCCTCACTAGGGTAGATCTTCATGAAGTAGGCGATCTCCTTGCCCGTACAAACTCCTTGGTTCAACTCCACAATCTTGATGGAGGCTCCCAAGTGACACCTAACCAATCTAGGAGACACCACTCTCCAAAAGGTAATAGATGGTGTGTTGATGATGAACTCCTTGCTCTTGTGCTTCAAATGATAGTCTCCCCAACACTCAACTCTCTCTCATAGGATTGGATTTGGTGGAAAGATGATTTGATTGGAAAGCAACTTGGGAAGGCTAGATATCAAGATTTATGTGGTTGGAATGTAATATCTTGATCTCAACACAAGTGTAGGTGGTTCTCTCTCAGAAAATGTATGATGGAAGTAGGCATATTCTGATGGCTCTCTCCACGAATGAAGAGTGGGTGGAGGGGTATATATAGCCTCCATAAAAAATCTCACTGTTACACACAATTTACCAAACTTGGTGGGACCGAATCAGAAAACACTGTCAAACCGATTTTGTTCATAATGTGACAGTTAGGCATTGCAGTGTACTGATATGATCAACTCGGTAGGACCGATGTGCTAGGGTTAGGGTAAAGCCTAATCTCGGTTTGACCGATTACACAAACTGGGTAGGACCGATTTGGGTAATAAGTGAAACAGAGAGTTGGCCAAGCAAACTCGGTGAGACCGATTGCATATTTCGGTGGGACCGAAATTATTGCAGTAGGCAATAGAGAGTTTGCAAGCCCATCTCGGTGAGACCGGGATCCCATCGGTGAGACCGAATTGGCTAGGGTTTTTGGTAGTGGCTATGTCAACTGAACTCGGTGGCGCTGGATGGAAAGTTTCGGTAGGTCCGAGTTTGACTCTAGGTTTGGGACAAATGTGGATGTGAGAAAGTGGTTGAGGGCTTTGGAGCATATCACTAAGCACTTTGAGCAAGCAAGCCATTAAGCAACACCTCATCCCCTTTTAATAGTATTGGCTTTCCTATGGACTCAATGTGATCTTGGATCACAAAAATAGAAAATATAGTCCTGAGATTTGAGCTTGAGCCAGTCCTTTGTCCTCATCATCTTGAAGGGGTTCCACATCCTCTTGTCCATACCACTCCATTGTTGAACTTATCTGAAACATACTAGATGAAAACATTAGTCCAACAAGAGATATGTTGACAGTAATTACCAAAATCACCCAGGGAGCACTTGTGTTTTCAATCTCCCCCTTTTTGGTAATTGATGACAACATACATCAAAGCTTTAGATAAAGATATGAAGAACAACAAGTAAAGCTTTGGAAGGACATGTAACATGCATAGGCTCCCCCTACATGTGTGCACTCATGTAAATATGGAATATGGGAGCATGTGAATGCATAAGCATGACAGAGTAAGCCACGAGTTACATGTATCTTGGCTATATGCATCAGAGCAAATGGTGTGAGTATGGGAAATATACCTTCATGCTCATGAGTCCTTGCAAATAGTATGTATATTAGCAAGAAATCCTCATGCACATGAGTGTAATGCATATACTTACCTTGTGGTCTTGAGTTGGCTTTGAAAGAGATGAACCTGAGTAAACAAGGTTAGATAACATAGAAACATCTACTGACCAGAGTAAGAACATCAAACCACAAGAGTACCAAGATTGGGATGACATGTAGAATCTGACTACATGATACTCTATTGGATATACACATGTCCCCAAAAGGTAAAGATATGCAATGAATTCAATAATTTCCTTCCCTAGCAGTCTTTCTCCCCCTGAATCTTGTATTGGATAATGGGAGAACATAGGGAAGCAAAATTAGAGTAAAATAGATCATAAACATAAACATGTCTTTCCCCTCTTAAAGACATGTGACTTCTCTCCTCTTGAACACCAAGCATCTTGGGACTTTGATGTGATTACTTCTCTCTCCATTTTTCTCTCTCTCCTCCTTTGAAGAGAATAAGCTTTGAAGTGATCTCGCTCCCCCCTTTGACATCGATTTCCAAGAAGGGATCTTCTGGAGTGTGAGTCAAAAGGTTTTATCCTTGAGTCACAAAGCAAAGCAACATATAGAATGTGATGCTGGTAGAGGAGAAGAATCATTGAGTGGAGCTAGAATAAAACTACATGAACGTATGGCAAATTGTCTTCTTTGCAGTGAAAATCGGTGATACCGAGTTGTAGTCTTCGGTGGTACCGAATTGGTTCGGTTTGACCGAAAGCAACAGATCGGTATGACCGAGTTCAACACAGAGAGAACACTTGTCACCTCAGCTCACTAGGCAAATAAGATCTCTCAAGGATTTGCAAGGAATTAACTGAAGGATTTGCAATGAATTGGATGCAGAAATTGCAGAACAAAATAGATAAAGGAAAATCTAGATGAAGTTGGGAACAAACATGCAAAGAACAAATGCAAAAACTCACAGAAACACTAGAGAGCTTCATCTAGAAATGGGCGGTGACAAATTCACCTATGTTAGAGTATATTGACTGAGGAGTCAAGTGAGAACACTTGATCGTAGGTCATACTCATCGTTTAAGCTCAAAATGGGGTTACCATTTTTCGTTCAAGCATTTGATGTATTCACATCTTGTTGAGCTGCTTTGACCAGTATCTTGGGGTAAAGCTTCTCTAAGATGGAATGACATGCCTTGGGTGGTGGTGTTGATCTTAGTCATGTAGTTGAACTTGTGTGGGTTGCTCAAGGTTGATGTAGCTCATCAAGAGTTGGGAGTGCCACTTGGAAGTGAGTTCATCTACCTACATGGGTTAGTTTTGCAAGGAAGAGCACTTATGTATCCAAAATGACAATCATGAAATTTGATATAGAGTTTGTCAAAGGATATGTTGAAGGATTCCATGCTCCCTTTTCTTCAACCACCATGGAGTAGAGACTTGGTGATGTAGAGATTGCTCAAGATGTGAGTGAGTTGCACTCTCATGGATTTAGATTCATCCAAGTACCTACAAGGGTTAGATAGCATGCAAGGGTGTAAATATATCCAAGACATATGATCATCATCATAAGATAAGAGTCAAAGATTAGTCGTAGGCTCATGCCTTGCATGTATCCAAATGGAGTTCCTACTCCAAGTTTGAAGCATCAATGATGTTCAATTCACCTCTCAAACGGCAAAAGACTTTCCCATCAAGAGGTTTGGTGAATATATCCGCCAATTGTTTGTCGGTACGAACATGCTTAAGATCAATGTCCCCTTTAGCAACATGATCTCGAATGAAATGATGACGAACTTCAATATGCTTAGTTCGAGAATGTTGCATGGAATTGTGAGCAATCTTAATAGCACTCTCATTGTCACAAAGCAATGGAACATGTTTCACATTGATCCCATAATCTTTAAGAGTTTGGCTCATCCAAAGTAATTGAGCACAACATGAACCAGCGGAAATGTATCCCGCTTCGGCGGTGGATAAGGATACCGAGTTTTGCTTCTTGAAGGACCAAGACACAAGAGATCTACCAAGAAATTGACAGGTACCCAAAGTGGACTTTCCATCAACCTTGCCTCCCGCATAGTCCGAATCGGAATAGCCAACAAGATCAAACGAGGACCTCTTAGGATACCAAATGCCAAATTTTGGTATATGTATTAAGTATCTCACTATTCTTTTCACAGCCTTAAGATGACATTCTTTGGGGGCCACATGATATCATGCACACATGCACACACTTAGCACAATATCAGGACGGGAGGCACATAGATATAATGATGAACCAATCATAGAGCGATAAACCTTTTGGTTAACCGGTTCACCGTCCTTAGTGACAACCCACAAGTATAGGGGATCAATTGTAGCCTCTTTCGATAAGTAAGAGTGTCGAACCCAACGAGGAGCTAAAGGTAGAACAAATATTCCCTCAAGTTCTATCGACCACCGATACAACTCTACGCACGCTTAACGTCCGCTTTACCTAGAACAAGTATGAAACTAGAAGTACTTTGTAGGAGTTTTTGGATAGGTTTGCAAGATAATAAAGAGCGCATAAATAAAAAGGAGTGGCTGTTTAGATAAAGAAACAATAAAGTTAGTATAGAGAGTGTGGAAAAGTGATGGTAGGAGTTGCGAAATTGTCCCTAAGCAATTGACTACTTTACTAGATCGATAGCAAGTTTTATGTGGGAGAGGCCACTGCTAGCATGTCATCCCTTATGCACTTACGATTGGAACTATTAGCAAGCATCCGCAACTACTAACGTTCATTAAGGTAAAACCCAACCATAGCATTAAGATATATTGCTCCCCCTTCAATCCCGTATGCATCAATTTCTATGCTAGGTTGAAGCTTCTGTCACTCTTGCCCTGCAATACATAGTCCTATCAACATACAACTAACCCTATGGTGTGATCCACGCGCGTGCTCTTATGATGGGCACCAATGGACAGCAACATAACCACAAGAAAATTAAACCAATCATAGCAATTCACCAATTACCGATAGGACAACGAAAATCTACTCAGACATCATAGGATGGCAACACATCATTGGATAATAATATGAAGCATAAAGCACCATGTTCAAGTAGAGGGTACAGCGGGTTGCGGGAGATTGGACTGCTATAGATAGACGGGGTAAGGTGATGAAGATGTTGGTGAAGATGAGGGAGGTGTTGGTGTAGATCGCCGTCGCATGATGATGGCCCCAGCGGCATTCCGGCGCCACCGAGAGAGAGGGGGATAGGGGCCCCTTCTTCTTCTTCCTTGACCTTCTCCCTAGATGGGAGAAGGGTTTCCCCACTGGTCCATGGCCTCCATGGTGGCGGAGGGGCGAGAGCCCCTCCGGGATTGGATCTGTCTCTTTGTCTCTCTCTGTTTCTGCGTTCCCAGATCTGGCCTTTCACCGTTTCTTATATTCCCGGAGATCCGTAACTCCGACTGGATTGAAATTTGAACACGATTTTTATCCGGATATTAGCTTTCTTGCGGCGAAAGAAGGGCAACAACCGCATTACGGGGTGTCCACGAGGGTCAGGGGGAGTGCCTTCCCCCCTAGGGTGCGCACCTACCTCGTGGGCCCCTCGAGCATCGTCTCGCGTTGACTCCACTTCCCAAAATTCACATATATTCCAAAAAAAATCTCCGTCAGTTTTTGTCCCGTTTGGACTCCGTTTGATATGGATTTTCTGCGAAACAAAAAACATGCAACAAACAGGAACTGGCACTAGGCACTGGATCAATATGTCAGTCCCAAAAATAGTATAAAAAGTTGCCAAAAGTATATGAAAGTTGTATAATATTGGCATGGAACAATAAAAAAAATTATAGATACAACGGAGACGTATCAGCATCCCCAAGCTTAATTCCTGCTCGCCCTCGAGTTGGTAAATGATAAAAAAAGATAATTTTTGATGTGGAATGCTACCTATCATAATCTTGATCATGTAATCTAATCATGGCATGAATATTAAGAAACGAGTGTTTCAAAGCAATAGTCTATCATTTGACATTAAGACAATAATACTTCAAGCATACTAATAAAGCAATCATTTCTTTTCAAAATAACATGGCCAAAGAAAGTTATCCCTACAAAATCATATAGTCTCGCTATGCTCCATCTTCACCACACAAAATATTCAAATCATGCGCAACCCTGATGACAAGCCAAGCAATTTTTTCATACTTTTGACGTTCTCAAACCTTTTCAACTTTCACGCAATACATGAGCGTGAGCCATGGATATGGCACTATAGGTGGAATAGAATATGATGGTGGAGGTTGTGTGAAGAAGACAAAAAGGAAGAAAGTCTCACATCGACGCGGCTAATCAATGGGCTATGGAGATGCCCATCAATTGATGTCAATGTGAGGAGTAGGGATTGCCATGCAACAGATGCACTAGAGCTATAAGTGTATGAAAGCTCAAACTGAAAACTAGTGGGTGTGCATCCAACTTGCTTGCTCATGAAGACCTCGGGCATTTGAGGAAGCCCATCATCGGAATATACAAGCCAAGTTCTATAATGAAAAATTCCCACTAGTATATGAAAGTGACAACATAGGAGACTCTCTCTATGAAGAACATGGTGCTACTCTGAAGCACAAGTGTGGTAAAAGGATAGTAACATTATCCCTTCTCTCTTTTCTCTCATTTTTTCTTTTTTTCTCTTTTTTTTTCTTTTTTTGTAGGCTTGTCTGACCACATTTATTTTGATAACCTCACATGGGACAATGTTCTAATAATGATGATCATCACACTTTTATTTACTTACAACTCAATATTACAACTCGATACTAGAACAAAGATATGACTCTATATGGATGCCTCCGGCGGTGTATAGGGATGTGCAATGATCTAGCGTAGCAATGAAATCAAAAAATGGACAAGCCATGAAAACATCATGCTAGCTATCTTATGATCATGCAAAGAAATATGACAATGAATGCTCAAGTCATCTATATGATGATGGAAGTTGCATGACAATATATCTCGGAATGGCTATGGAAATGCCTTGATAGGTAGGTATGGTGGCTGTTTTGAGGAAGATATAAGGAGGCTTATGTGTGATAGAGCGTATTGTATCACGGGGTTTGGATGCACCGGCGAAGTTTGCACCAACTCTTGAGGTGAGAAAGGGCAATGCACGGTACCGAAGAGGCTAGCAATGATGGAAGGGTGAGAGTGCGTATAATCCATGGACTCAACATTAGTCATAAAGAACTCACATACTTATTGCAAAAATCTATTAGTCATCGAAACAAAGTACTACGCGCATGCTCCTAGGGGGATAGATTGGTAGGAAAAGACCACCGCTCGTCCCCGACCGCCACTCATAAGGAAGACACTCAATAAATACCTCATGCTCCGACTTCATCACATAACGGTTTACCATACGTGCATGCTACGGGAATGACAAACTTCAATACAAGTATTTCTACAATCCACAACTACCCACTAGAATGACTCTAATATCACCATCTTTATATCGCAAAACTATTACAAGGAATCAAACATATCATATTCAGTGATCTACAAGTTTTATGTAGGATTTTATGACTAACCATGTGAATGACCAATTCCTGTCATCTCTCTAAATAGATATAAGTGAAGCAAGAGAGTTTAATTCTTTCTACAAAAGATATGCCCACGCTCTAACAAATATAAGTGAAGCAAAAGAGCATTCTACAAATGGCGGTTTTCTAAGTGAAGAGAAACAGGAAATCCAAACTTCAAATGATATAAGTGAAGCACATGAAGCATTCTATAAAGCCACACTCAAAAAATATAGGTGAAGTGCAATGAGCATTCTATAAATCAACCAAGGACTATCTCATACCAGCATGGTGCATCAAACAAAAGTTAAAATTAAATGCAAAAGACGCTCCAAGATTTGCGCATATCATGTGATGAATAAAAATATAGCTCCAAGTAAAATTACCGATGATCGTTAGAAGAAAGAGGGGATGTCTTCCGGGGCATCCCCAAGCTTGGTTGCTTGTGAGTTCTTGAATATTTACTTGGGGTGCCTCGGGCATCCCCAATCTTAGGCTCTTGCCACTCCTTATTCCTTCATCCATCGTGATCTCTCCCAAAACTTGAAAACTTCAATCACACAAAACTTAACCGAAGTTCGGTAAGATCCGTTAGTATAATAAAGAAAATCAGTACTCTAAATACTGTTGCAAACCAATTCATATTTTACGTTTGCATTGTAGCTACTGTAATATAACTTTTCCATGGCTTAATCCACTGATAGAAATTGATAGTTTCATCAAAACACGCAAACTATACATCAAAACAGAATCTGTCTTACACAGGACAGTCTGTAGTAATCTGAACATTCACCATACCTATGTTACTCTAACAATTCTGAAAAAATTATAAAAAATAAAACATTTGTATATAAAGATAGTGCAAAAGGTTTCAGAACCGTTTGACGTTCCAGTAAAGAATGTAAAATCGCGCACTACAGCCAAAGTTTCTGTCTTGCACCACACAAACCAACAAGCAATGTAAACATCCTAAAGGAAAATCTTGGCACATTATTTTTATTTTTAAACTTTATAAAAGCACACAACAGAAATAAACGACTCTCTAAAAACTTCTGGGTTGTCTCCCTAGCAACGCTTTCTTTAAAGCCATTAAGCTAGGCATATAGTGCTCAAGTAAGGGATCCACCCGGATGCCAAGGTATATCAAAGCCAATTTGAATCAACAATGATTTAGAATTTTGTAGAGCAAAAAGCAACATATGTCAAGCAATGACGAAGTCTAACTCTCTTCCTATGCATCGGCATGTCATACAAGAACAATTCATGAACACCAAGTAAGGGCCAATGCATAGCATAAGAAGTTTCTTGCAATTTTATCGTGTTGGAAACATAGAGAGGCGGAGATGTCGTTCCTCTCTCATAATAATTGCAAGTAGGAGCAGCAAGAACATGCATATTATATCTATCAAAATCATCATGTGTAGTAGTGTGACAGTTCAACAAAGTAGAAGCAATGCAAATCATCAGTTGCAAGATATGTGCGAGCAATGTAACCTTGGAAAGTTAGAGCAAGTACCTTGATGGGTGAATAAGATGGGGCATCTTCCTATGACTCCTCCACTAGGGAGCTACATTGACTTAGGTCTCCCTCTAGCTCAGAATCACTGTTAGGATCATATTCTGAGCATGAATCTGTAGGTGGAGAGCGTTTGCATTACATTGCATCCAGACTTGATTTCAGTCCCTTAATGCCAAGTTTGACAGGCATGGCATTGTTCTGCTTTATTCTTTTCATGCGCGCAAGCTCATAATCATTATGATGCTGTTCAGAATCTGAGATTCATGAAAACATAAAAAGTAGTTAGATTATCTATGGAATGCATTGCGGATTCAACTCGGAGAGTGTCTCCCTATAAACCCCTGCATATGAAAAGTTCACCTCCCCAACCGTGCTGACCAGACCACACACAGAAATACAAACCCCTTATGTTTCTATAACAGGCAGGCACACATTTCAAAACTGAAGTAGGAACTTTAGAATCATATGAAATTCGTATTTGAACAAATAAACTAAGCAATTATGAGTGGCGTAATGTTTAGCTTCAAGGATGGAGTGTTGGTAGTGCGACAGAAAGCAAGTAGGCAGATTGTATTCCATGTAAAAGATCGAAACCTATGTAAAAGCTGGAAATGACAATTTCTTTCTATACAATGCAGTGTTTGTTACCCACACATGATGGAAGAGATCACATAGAGAAATACTATTCACTCATGTCTACGGTTCCAGTATTTAGAAACAGGGTGGTCCACCCTAAAAGAACATTGACAACAAATATGACAAGGCAAGCATAGATGTAGTGAATCAATCATTTACTTGTGAGCTTACTAGGACAAGTATGCAGAATTGTAACTGCAGTAAGAGACCGTCCAAAATTTGAATGAAGAAGTTTGTCTAGCACTTATTGTTTGCAACTAATCGACGTGAATAATTGAATATTATATCGAATGAGTAAGAAAAACAAGTGAAATTGTCAACAAACCTGGCTTGCAGTAGTAATCTGGGTCAATGTCACTACGACCAACAATCCAAAATGACTTGTTTCTGTTCAGAGGGCCAAAATTTTGAAAACCCTGTGAACTTTAGAGGTACTAAAGATTACAGAAATACATCTGAACCATTAAGTGTAGGTAGCACTGAGCACACAACAAACCCTAATGACAGTCCTGCCTAATGAGTAATGAATCAATTAGAAAATGGGTGATGAGGAGTGGATGCTGAGTGTTGAGGACGTATCTCAGGATAAATCGGGTTGGCTTGGTGGGTGCTGCATGCCTGAGCCCTGAAGGGACTGGGAAGGTAGGCACGGTGGCGCACCCGGGCAGTGGTGACGCTGTTGGGCGAGCGGCTCCTGGCCTCCTGTTAGTCTGGCGTCTCCTCCTAGAGTCATGCCGTCCGGGGACGGCAAGTAGCCGGCGAGGCAGGGGGCTGGGGCGAGTAGAGATCGGAAGCGTGCAGCAGAACAGAGGGGAATCGGGGCCTGGGACGACCCAAAATCCCAGGGTGGGCCGGCCCACCGTGGGTACCCTGTAGGGATACACACTCGAGCGGCGAACATGCATTTTCAAAACTAATTTAGGAACATTTATCTGACCAATTAAACAACTCTGTTTTAATAATATCAGATTCGTATTTGAACAACTAAGCTTGTTTAGCTTGATGGGTGGAGCAGTGTTATTATGACACGAAGCACGTATTCTGATCATATAGTGATCATAAAAGGGGGAAACTCTAAGCATATTTTTTTAGCAAAAGAGGGTTTCCCCTCCGATTTCTATTAAAGAAACCACCACGGAACCAACATGATCAATTAAACCCTAAGCATGATCAATTAAACCGTTTATGGTTGTGCCATGGCAGATTTGAAGCTCCAAACCGAAGAAATGATATTTAGCATCCATTGTTTGCTTCGAACTAAGAACTCAATTCTAAGAGCTGAAAAGAAAGTAGAGTAACCAAGTTAAGATCTATTTTCTAGTTGAGATAAAAAAGTTGAGGAGATATGAAGTACCACCTCTCTTGCGGCGCCGTGTAGGCATCAGGGGTGCGATGGCTGTCGGTGGCGTTGAAGCAGATCTACGATGGTAGACGGGTGCATCGGGGGATAAGTCCCATTGCGGTGGAAGAGAAGGTCATGTGAGCGGCCCCTGCAAAGAGGACGACGGCGTCGATGAAGCGAGAGGACGCGATGCAAGGCTATTGGTCCGTCGCCGTGGATGAGAAACGTCCATCTCTAGAAGTGGACGACATGGTCTTGGTAGGCGCTCTAACATGGTGGAGGACGGTGGCGATGGATGTGGTGGAGGACGGCGGCGACGGATGGGGTGGCGGACGGAGGCTGGTGTGGGGATGGGGTGTTCTAGCGCGGACGATGTATGAATGGGAAAATGGAGGGAGAGGTACGGGGAACCATGTTTTTGGGACGGGCCTGTCTGAAATATGGGAAAGTTACGAACTTAGCCCCCGTTTAAAATATGGACATCTCGTCGGTTGGGGATAGGACGGTAATCTCACATCTCGCCAATATTTGCCCAGAGCGATTTCAGGCGAGGAGAGGGTGGTTGGCGCCCATGGTTGGCGCCCACAGTGTATGAACGGGGCTGATAGGTAGGGCGGTTGTGTCACGTCTGAGTGAAGTTACAAACCTGCCCCTATTGAAAATATTTGCCTACATCGATTTCGGCCAAGTCGAGTTTGTTTTGCCGCCCACCGTGTATGAATGGGGAATGGAGGGAGAAACAGAGGTCTTTCGGACGAGCTTGAATCAAATGAGTTTTGCCGCCCATGTTTGACGCCCACCGTGTCGGAATGGGCTCAGAGGCGGTCGTGTCACGTCTAATTGAAGTTACTAACCTACCCCTATTTAGAGAAGTGGAAATCGGGCCAATGGATTGTCCGTGTAATGGGTAGACAGTAATTTCCATCTCTCAAACACTTGGCTTCGGGCGGCCGACGTGGGAGTGGACATTTTGCTGCTTCTTTCGAATTTTGGGACAATAAGCATCCACGTTTACCCTGGCAACTAAATTCGAATCCATTTTGTATTCCTATATGAATCTTTATAAATCATTCTATGTGTTTTTATATATCTTCAAAAGGACGACAAAGATGTATTCCACTGCCATATATGAATATGGTTTACAAATGCTGATACTCAAATTCAGAAACTAGAATCCAGTTTAAGGTGAATTCAAATATTTGGAACACTTCATGTCCAACTCAAATGTCACATGCAGCATAATGTGTACTCCCATTTAGATATGTACACAAGCGATGTATCAAGATTCAAATACCGAGTCAATCAACCAAGAATGTACAGAACTAACAGACATATAAACACTTATAGAGTATATGGATCAATAATATCAACTAACATACATAAGCCAGGTCGCTGTACTTTTTTTGGCAACAACAACATCCTTTTTTAGCCAGCATCTTGGCCCTTTCCGATGCATGCCACTTATGGTCCATCTATACTACTACTATTGCTGAATGCACATTCAGCCCGATTGGCATATTTGTAGGTCTGGCACAGCAATCCAAATGAAATGTCTCTGAGTCTTATCAATTAATACAGACTTGTGCTCAAATGAAATTACAAACCAAAAAACAAAAAAAAACAATCGTTACATGATCTCTAAAACAAATGGTTTGATTGATTACATGAACAGACAACACAAAGGTTATTCAACTATGGAAAGAACATTTCACCTATGATTTACCAAGTAGGAATTTAATTTCCTTTTTTCCTTCAGGATCTTAACAATCTGGTCAGTCTCAGCTTGCTTTGTTTTGAAATCCACCAAATATTTAATGGTTGTCTTGAGTACTGCTTATGATTGTGCTATTTGCTTCCTCAACATGTCAACTTCATCTCTAAGTGCAGAAGCAGAATCTCTTTCTACCACTAGTTTAGCCTCTAGAGCATCAGCAGTTGGCAATTCATAATGCATGATTGGGCCGGTGCCACTGCTGTGGGATGATGCAACGTCCATGGGGACCTCGCTCTTTGATCTTGGGCTAACCTGTTTTGCCATTGAAGTTCCGATTGGATTCAGAAAATTTGAAGTTAGCAAAACATCTCAACTGGGAGTTATAACAACAAACCAGTTAAACAAACAAGGAATTAAAGAGTTTCAATTGGATGCTGAAAAGTAGTTATTAACATCATTGTAACCCGTTGTTGCAGCAGCAAAGTAGTTAAACAAACAAGTAGATATTTAAGTTAAGGCAAACAGGTAATTCTTAACAGTAAGTATCAAACACATAGATATGCGTAGTCTACAATATGATTAACAGGCTGTGCCATTATGTAATCAGTAGCAAACTAAATTAAGCCAAGCAACGTAATTGAACAATTTTGCAATAAGTGGCTAACTAAAAATTCCGAGAAGCAGGTAACTGAACTTACGCTAGTTCTTTGTACAGGCACACTGCAACTTCTTTTTCGCTTACAAGGTTGTAGGAAGGAGTCCATGGCATCAATTGCTTGGATATGCAGTCCCAATACTTCTTTCTTCCCACACTGCATGGGTAAGTCGAATGGTTAATCTGGTAAGATGGTGCGTCCTTGATATGTTATATGAGGACGTGTAGTCAGACTAGTTGTAGCCAAACACATCACACTGGCTTTTACTGTATATTTCATGCGATTACTTTTGGCATATCGAGATCTAAGCAATCTACAATAGGATGAAAAGACTGGCATCCTTCACATTATTGGCGAACTCAATTCATAGAAACAAGCAATTCAACCATTCTGTGGGTAAATCAAAAGCGCCACTGGAATATTTTTCACTATCCAATCATACACGCAAAAAGGGGCGACGCCACCATTGGGGCTGGTATGGGCGGCCGCCTCAGGCGGCTGGAAAGTGTGCACCTAGTTTGAGTCCTCCAGGTTGGCCCACGCTAGTTTTGTTCGTCCCAACGCACGAGCAGGCAATGTAAAAAATGAAGAAAAATGTTTCAGTTTGGATGGGCCAATAACATAAGTGCAAGGCAGGCCCTATAGCAGGCTCGCGGCCCAAACGAGCGCCTCCCATATCGATCGAAAGCAGGAAAAATCCCAATTCATTCGCTCGAGCTTCCAGTCTGGTTCGCTCCTAACCTAGTCGCCGCTGGACAGACCGACACAACACTTCCTCGCGCCCTCGTTGGACGGCAGTCGCCGGGCTTCAAGCAAACGGAAGGACAAGAAGATGAAGATCCAACCCTGGGTGTAGCCTGCGTGGGAGGCAGCGGCGGCAACACGGGCATGGCATCGAGCTTGCGCAAATGGACAGTCGCAGCTTGCAAGAGTAGCATGCGCAACGAGCAGGTACATCACATCCCTGATTATATCTAATTCAACTCTTCAATTTCTGGCCAATAGTTAAACCTGACGGTGTTGTAAAACTGCTTGCATGTAGGGAATCTATGAGAAAATGAAACCAATTTCTACTTATTTTATAACTCCCCCATTCAATACTGAACTGACTGAATCTGATGTATCTAATCAAGTTTCCGGTGCAAACATACAAGCTCATGTTGTTCTTGAGCCTGAAGTGTCTAATGAATAGACTACTAATGAAGGATTTGATGCAAACATTTTACATGCTCCTGGTGATGAACATATAGTGTCTAATGAGGGATCTAATGCAAGCATTTTGCAAGCTCATTGAAGGATTTAGTGTCTAATGATGATCTACTATGTTGAGAGAGATAGAGATTTACAGGCATTGATGACAAGCAAATTATAGTGCATTTTCATAGCTTGAGGAAACGTCGAGGCCATCTACCAGAAAGTCCCCGTATCATGACAACATAGCATAAATACTTTTTCTAATCTGTTGTTTGAAACTATTTGCATACTTGTGCAGGATAGATATATTGATATGCAGTTTGCGCACTGGTTATACGTGCAATTACACTTTGATATTTTCAATGAGAGAACGAATAATTCAAGCAGGTACAAACCATGTTTGTAGTCCTTGTACACCATGTTGCATTCTGTGTTTTTTGGTGCTTGCATCATTTAGTGTTTATAATCTGAACTACTTTGGATCATTAGCTGGTTTTCAAAGTGCATGTAGCTTCACATTTCTCAAGTTATGTTGATTTCCGGAGTGCAAGTGCCTTCGTATTTTTTAAGTCAAATGTTCGCCCCTGGTAACTTGAATTCGTGGATCAGCCACTGCACACAAATCATACACGAATGCCAGTTCGAACTAAATGAAATGCAGGGACTTACGCTAGCTCGTTGTACAGGCTCACTGCAGCTCTGCTTGCGCTTGGGATGTTCCATGTACAAGTCCATGTTACCACTTGCTTGGATGTGCAGGCCTTGTGCTCCTTGCATCCACCTCTACATTTTTGACATGGCGAATGGTTGATCAAATAAGAGGAATCGACCTTGATGTTGTACCAGAGGACAGATACTTACAAGGTTATACGAGTGTGCATGATGTGTACCAGATCCCGTAGCGCCGTCATGCTTCACTAAAAAATGGATTTGCTTGTTTCAGATGATATCTCCAGAAGAAATAAGAGTTAATGTCAGAGTTGCATAGGCGTGTAAGCTAAGAGAGCAATGAAAGGATATCCAAACATCGTCGGAACAGTGCACAAGGGAGTGATGTGTGGATACCTAGTTCGGGCAAGCGTTTGGGCATGCTCTCCTAGCTAGAGTGTGGGTCACTTCAGAGCCGTTGAGGGTGATGCGCTGGCGTTGGCTGGCCGCGCATGGATGCAGATCTTGAGTGGCAGCGGAGCACTAAGATGCGGTGGAAGAGACTGTTGGTGAAGCCCCAACGGCCTCGGGGGGCGGAGGTGCAACGATGTGCTCGGTGAAGTAGCCCTGGTCAGCTGGGAGAAGGCGTCGGTGAAGCGCACCTGATGCGGTGGAACTCGGTGTCTGTGAGGCACGTCGGTTGCGGCGGCCGACGTTGTCGGTGGACCACCCGGTGCGGTGGACAAGGGCATAGATGAGGTAGCTCCGGTGCGGTGGTGAAGCGCGACCGTCGTCTTCGTCATTGTCGTCCGGCACAGAGGTGGGGAACGGTGGGGAAAGAGACGAGACGAGGGGCGATTTGAGGGTTGGCGGCGAATTAGGGATTTGAGCAAAATCTGGGCGCGGAAGGGGACGGTGGAGAAGAGAGATTTTGCAGGGTATTTCAATCCGAAACGTGGAAGCGCGAACTTATATTGTCGTCGTCCTTTTTTTGGGGCGGAGGGGGGGCTGGGTGGCTGGGTGCTACGCGTCCGTCCGACACACGCGACCACCCTGACAGGACTATGCTTCGGTGCCTTAAGGCACCTGACTTTGTGTCCATGACATGTGGGCCCAACAGGTGGCTGGCCCACATGTCAGTGACCCAAAGGCAGTTTCCTTTAAGGCACCGAAGCAGCGTCCACCCCGACACGACCCTGGTCTGCCTGGTGCGCCTACATTTGAGAATGCAAACAAATCTTCTTTCATTTGCAAACGAATCTGTATGTATTACCATGCCCGTGTTTTCCTTGCAATAATTAGTCATTCGAAATGAGATACTCCATCCGTTCACTTTTGTAAGTCGTTTCAGACAATTTAAAATGAACTGTTTTGCACATTGTCTGAAATGTCTTCAAGGTCTTATAAAAGTGAATAGAGGGAGTACTATAAATTAATTAATGAGGAGTTATTTGAAAAAAATCAAAACGGTAACCACGCTAACGTGGATTAGAGTGTGTGTCACATAATTAGTTATTTGAATTAGAGTGTGTGTCACGTAGTTAGTTATTTGAATTAGAGTGTGTGTCATGTAGCGATCTCTAATTCTAACGTGGATTTCGCATTTCACTGTATCCACGCTACTTTTTTAATACAAATTCATATGTATATGATGAACATCATGGTAGTGAGAAAACTTTTGGATGGATTCAAACATATGACCTACAAAATAGCACAACAAACCGAGTCAATGTCAACTTTTCGAAACTTAGTATGGCACGAATTCAAAATAATTACCTGTATGCCTGGTCCTCGGTTCAAATCTTACAATGTACACTGAATTGAAACATCGATATTATGTCTCGTACTATGTACATTCAAATGTTGTTTTTAGCCCCCCCGCACAAACGCTACATACTTCCTGTATCGGTCAATCCTCCTCTCCTAACCACCTTAGGAAGCTATCGGTTTCCAACACACGTTCATTCTTTCTCTCCATGTTTTGATCTCTAAGTATCTCAACTACACAACCCCTTTTTCCACTCTGTTACCAAATGTATTTACCTCACACACCCGCCATTGCACCTCATGTCGAGCTCTCTCTCTCTCCCCCTCTCCCTCTCACCCTCTCGCGCTAAATACATGCATTCCCTATCTAGCCCCCCAACCTCTCATGCGCACGCACGCACGTTGTATATCTAGGTCACTCCCTCGATACTATCTCACTCTTTCTTCCGTACGGCGGGCCACACTCACTCAATCTCGCTCTCTTTATCTGAGTCTTGTTTAACCTCGTTTTATTTCACACACAAATGATATATCTCCCTGTTCGGGCCTCGATCGACACACTCTATACTCTCTCACGCAGATTGTCTATCTAGGTCAGTCCATCCAAGCCGCCGCCACTCTTTCGACCTCATGGTGGGCCACGCTCACTCAATCTCTCTCTCTCTCTCTCTCTCTCTCCGTATGTCTCGATTGACCTCGCTCTTTCTCAGACAAAAACGTTATATCACCATGTTTGAGCCCAATTTGACCTATTCACATTGTATACTCTCTCACGCACATCGTCTATCTAGGTCACTCTCTCCAACCCATCTCACTCTTTCGATCGCACGATGACCCTATGTGATCGGTTGACCTTGCTTCCTCCCATGCACAAAATATATCTACACGTCTGTGACTGGATCATCTCTCAAGCTCTATCTTACAGCCCTCACCCTTGCCAAAAAGCTCAATCGGACAATATCTCTCCAAAGCATATATATTTGTTCAATGAATGTCGTACCACACTCACTTTGTCTCTCTATCTATATGTCTCTCGATTGACCTCGCTTTCTCACACCGTATCTTCCACGCGTTGAAGCTACTACCTCTCCATCCCTCGCAAAGCCGGAGCTATTTAGGCCCTCCAACCTTGGATTAATTTGTTTAGGCATTTATTCCGGTCGGTTTAGATTATATTTTCGTAGCATTCGGCCCACAACTACTCCAAACACCGTTGCAACCCACGCAACTCCCCTAGTTGATTTCCCTCTGGCTCGGTCATCGCTCTCTCGCACGTCCTTTCTCGCCTTCAATGTCGCACCATGGTATTATTGAAAAAACTATGTTGTTCTCTTTAATTATTGTAAGTAAGCTACAAAACTACACACCGATAGTCCACTTGGAATGGAACAAATTTTGACCCACAAATTAAAGTGCTACAAACTACACACCGAGGGGCCCACATGTCATGAAACAAATTTGGACCCATATACAAATTAAAAAATAAAGGACGAGGATCGAACATGCGATCGGGCCTTCAAGCCGCACGTCAATAGGCAACATACGTAGAATAGCAATGTTTGTTGTACCCCCTTTGTTCACATAATGTTTTTATATTACCACAGCCTAATTAGTGGATAACATGTAATATTATTTTTAGTACTATTCGCCCTCACTTACTGGTGGGTTCCATGTGTGCTCTCTCTCTCCTCCCCTTCTGCGTTTAGACGCACGGGCAAATAGGAAGAACTCGCGGGCGATGTTGCCATTGACCATATCTAGACACGTTCACAAGTCACGGCACCAGTTTCACGTACTAGTAGCAGTAGTCAGTGTGTACATGCAATGCACGTTAATTTGGAAGTATATTAAGTGCATGCGGATATTAACTACTAGGATATTATTTGCATGTTGTCATGTGATTAGCACTATTTTTGGCATGAAATTAACTGCACACTAAACGTGTTGAGCGCTCGACATTGAAGTAGTCTAGGTCGTTGGATGACAAGGAATACATGTGGCTTGATGTCGTTTTATATTTAATTTGATACGGCTCTAGTAGAACATTCAATTGATCAAACCATACATTTCATTCAGTCTGACTCCGACTTTAAATTATACGACGATCGATATAAAATAAATGGAAATGATAAACGTTTGGATTTTAAGCATGGCAATCCAAACGTTTTTCATGGCAAATTTAGATTACGCGGCGGCGGCGGGGGCGTCTCGCGGTGGGAAGTGGCTCCTCTGCCGTGCTCTGTGTGTCGTCGGGCCACTGACCGACGGCGACGGCAGCGTCTTGCGCCGTTGTTGGAGTACTCCTGGGCGTTGGCCTAGCTTCAAGGAAGGCCAAAATGTTTTGGACTTCGGAGCGAGTCAACTGGTGGGAGGAGGCGACTGGCGTTGGTGCAAGGAAGCGGTCGACGGCGGCCATCCATGCCGCCGAGGGGGGCACTGGCACCCGTGCGGGGACAAGCGCTGTCAATGGCACGGCGGAGACATTCGTGTGCACGGGCACCAGCACGGGCGCACACGTCAGTGCACACGCAGGCGCATGCGCTGGCAGGTGCATGGGCACTGGCACGGGCGTGCGCGTTAGTGCATGTGCAGGCGCATGCGCTGGCAGGTGCACGGGCGCGTGAAAGTCGGCGGGGACCTCGTGGAACCCCGTGGGATCAAGCTCGACGACAATGTGCGGTTCCCAGCCCATCAATGCCACGGGGATGGGTGCTGGCGCAGTCGAGGCGACGGGAGCTGGAACGGGAGCGGGGACAGGCGCGACGTCTTCCTGCAAGGCCAGTTCAAGCTCGTCCCAAAGCGCCTTATGTTCTTGAGACTCCGGCTGGGTGTCTTCCTCAGGAAACTAGAACACTAAGGGCAGACCATCGTGATGCGGCATGGCATACGTTTAGGTCAGGCTAGTTGGAGGTAGACGACAGGAGAATCGGAGAGGAAGAGAGAGGATTGTAGCGATACCGGGTAGTGCGGGGTTGATTTTAAACTGCGGCGCCGACGACATTAAAAGTGGGAGCAGTTGGGACAACGGTGGGCGGCGGAGCCTGGTCAAAGGGCTCGCCTCCCGGTGAGCCTGCACAGTAGTCTGCTCGCACGCCTCCCTGAAAGCCAGCGCATCGGTCTGCTCGCACGTCTCCCGTCAACTCACACACTTGCTCGGACGGCACCTGCCGATGAGAAGCGGGGACTCATGGCGGCATGTAAACGCCCAGGTTTCAATAGTGAAAGCGTTTGCCTTAACGTGACAGGTCTTTGTTGCAAAATACCTTGGCTCTTCATTTGTGCAACTTGTCATAAGCATCTTGTCTCAAATTGAAGAAAAAACTTACGAAGTAATATTTGTGCCATATCACGTGACCACGCTTAGTTTCAAGAATTTATGCTCACTTTTGGATTTTCTGAAATTTAAGATCCAGGATTTGAAACAATATCATAACCTGCATCATGCAATAAATTTTCAAGCCGTACATCTGTCCTGTTGTATTTCTTAAGAAAGGATTTGGTCAAACATTTTGCTTAGTTAGACTTCAGACAAGTTATATATGTAGAGTAAAAGGATAATCCCTCTCTACCAGTGCATTGCCTGATGTATTAACTCAAGTACTAGGCACGAACAAACGGGCTCAATTCTATGCTCATCCTGGTGTAGTAGTAGTAGTACTAGGCAATGCAGTTGACAGGTGACCTTGATGAGCGGCGACCGAGGGAATTGAACCGTGCTCGGCACGGTAGGTAACGTTGTCTAGTTACTAAAGCATCCCTCCGTTGTTCATCGGTAGTCATCATGGACCGGGGACATGAGGGGAATTTCCTAGGGCTGGAATTCTGGCTGCCAGATATTTCGACTTGAAACGCTGAGGCTCGACTGGTTGGGGTTGCCTAATGTGCGTACCACGCACGCCACCGAAGGACACGAGCCCGGTTTTTTTAGGATCAACACGAGCCAAGGTCTGATTGGTACGCCGTTGGGTCCTACCATTCGAGAATAAGAAAGGAACCTTTTAAATTGCTGAACGAATCTATGTGTATTACAATACCCTTATTTTCCTTGCAAATACTAATCTCAACGTGGTAATTGATTTATGACGAGTTGTTGAATTAGAGTGAGTTTGTGATATAGTGATCTCAACGTGGATTTCACATTTCATGGTATCCCTAGTAAGTTTTCCAATGCAAGTTCAAATTTAAAAGATGAACAATATGGAGGTGAGAAAACTTTGTATGTATCAAGCATATGACCACACACACATACACACAGAGACACACACGCATGAACACAACAACAATACTATAAGTATAATGCATCTATTTTTCCAAACCATGCATGTATGACACGAATTCAAAAATACTCCTTCTATTCCTAAATATTAGTCTTTTAGAGAGTTCAACAAGTGACTACATACGGAGCAAAATGAGTGAATCTAGACTCTAAAATATGTCTATATACATCCGTATGTGCCAGTCCATTTGAAGCCTCTAAAAAGACTAATATTTAGGAACGAAGGGAGTAAAATGTAAGACATCCATGGTCCTCAGTTCAATATTTAAAATGAACATGAAACTGAAACATGAATATTAAGTCTAGTTCTACAGTACATGCAAATGTTGTGTTTAGGCGGAGCTATGATTATCGGGGGTCAACCCCTCGACCTTAGATAAAATTGTGGAGCTCTGTTTAGGGTTGTTTAGATTATATTTGTCCCCACCCTCCCAACCACCGATTGGTTGTGCACCCCCACCCCTCCTCCCTGGGAGAATATCATGTGCCCCCATACCTTAGATGCTATATGCCGATACAAGTTGCTTGGAGCTTGTAGATCTGAGATATAGCAGCTCACATGATGTGTCTTAATATTTTTGCAGGAAACCTTGATGAATTTGAGAATTGCACACAATTTGTACAAAAACTACTTAGATGCCCTTTGATCCCATATCCAACGACCTCGAAGCTCGTATCACCGTAGCATCTAAGATGAAGGAGGACATCATATTCTCCTGTATGTAAGAATATCATGTGCTACCACACCTTAGATGCTTTGGTGATACAAGCTCTTCGGAGGCGTTGGATTTGTGACCCAACACCTCCTCGGTGGTTCGAATGTTTTTTTGCAGAAAAGCCCCAAAAGAGTTCGGGCACTGCTTACAAGCACAAAGACTGCTCAGATGCCATTGGATCTCAGATCAAATGACCTCCAAGCTCGTACCACCGTAGCATCCAAGCTGCGACAGCACCTTATGTTTTCTCGCACGGGAGAGTATGAGGTGCTCCCGCACCGTAGATTCTATGGTGATACGAGTTCACTGAGATCTACCGGCCCACAGTAGGAGGTTTGAATGTTTTTGCAATATATGGCTGATAGAGTTTGGGAAATGCGCAGAAAGTACAAGTACTACGCATGTGCCATCTAATCACTGATCATACGACCTAGATGCTCATATCACCGTAGTGGGTAATTAAACTACGGGGAGCACCTAATATGAGCACCGGGGAGCCGTTGGATCGAAGATGCAGCGGCACACACGAGGCCTGAATGTTTGTTTTATTTGCAAAAAAACCATTGGAGAGTTTGGAAATTGCGCATAATTACAAAGACTACTCCCAAGCCATTGGATCTCACTTCCAACGGTGTAAAAACTCGTATCACCATAGTATCTAAGCTGCGGGGTGGATGTGATATTCTATGCAGCTGTCATTTTTGCTCATAAACTTGCAAAAAACGTGTAACTCGTGCCGTTACTTGTCTAACCGCGCAAAGTGTTTGTTCAAAAAAACCATCCTACACTGAAATATCGGAACAACACACGGGGGTCCCACTTGTCATTAATAAAATTTGGACCTAAAACTATCAAATCTGAAAGACGAGATTCGAACTGGCAACCTGGACTACAAAGCGTAAGTCGATAGTCTGAAAAAACGAACGGTTGTTGGCTTTGTCCCATGACTTGATTTTATACAGTACTTGCATTGAGTTGAGTAGAGGGAGTGCCTCGTCAACACGTGCATGACCGTTGTGTCACTTACTGGTGGGTCCCAGGTCCGCGATCTCAATCTCTCTTCTCTCCATCTTCTAACCTTTGCACGGGCACACACGAAGAGCGGCACTAGCTTGCCGTGGTGTTATTACAAATAAAAAAAAGCTTGGAAAATAGAAGAATCGCCTAGAACAAGAGACGTTGTGGCTGGTCGAGACGGAGCTAACCACATTTATCCTCCGTCCCACGTTTGCATGATGAAGCTGTGTGGCTAGTGGGGTGTTTTCGACCGACTAGCTGGGTCCCAAGGTTGAACCATAGGTACTACGTCTGATACAATATATTTTTACACGCACATTTTTCTCCGTGGCGAGACGTGGCACACCCTATCGCGCGGTTTCGGGGTCCTCCCGGGTGGTGCACACATATATTCTTCCTGACGTGGGACGCCCTACCGTGCGTTTTCTGGGTCCTCCTCGGTCGTAGCGCTGAAGCAAGTAAATGAGTCATCAAATCACAAAAGACCACCTTTCCCACCGAGTACATCAGTGAAGCACGGTGGCTAGCTAGTTGGGCTAGTTCGACCGATTAGCTAAGCCGAAGCCACATTTGTTTTTTCACCCCTTTTTTATCTACTTGCCGGCAGGTAAATTTAAATATCCACCACGACATTGCTCTGGAGTTTGGGTGCGGCAGGATTTTTAATTTTTTGATTGAAGGGAGCAGGCGCGGCAGGATTTTTAATTTTTTGATTGACGGGAGCAGGCGCGACAGCAATTAGTCACGATGACTCCGCCTGTAGAAACCCACTGCTCCCTGATGTGAGAAGTCGTCGACTGGTGTTTTACCGTGGTGAAAACCAAATTCCTCGCTCCCTCCGCCTTCCCGTAGATTGCATTGCCTTTCAGCCGTTTCGCCCCCTTTGCTTCCTCTCCCCATTGCTTCTACCTGATGCCATGGCGGCGCAGCAGAGCACGGAGTCCGAGGTGAGGCACCTGACACTGGCTCCCGTCGACCGGGAGCGTGGCTCTGCGGGCGGTTGCACCCTGCATCACCAACGTCGTGCACCTCGAGAAGCAGAGGGACTTCGGTGGTGTTTAGGCGCCCTATGCATGGGCATGTCCATGTCTCGGTGCAACATGACCGTTGGATCAAACTCAGACGGTGCAGATCAGTCACTGTAGCACAAAGCGTGTGGGTGTGTTTGGTTGCATTCTCATCTCAATATAGTTGTTTCCTCTTCGTGTATTTTTGTCAACCTACTAGTGTGGACTCATGCACACTTCATGCACTCTGCCAAACACCCAAAAGTTGGTCGAGAAGGGAACTTTTGCTCCCATCCCGTGCACCCTTCATACACCCTGCCTAACACTATTTGTGCTTCATATGGTTCATGTTTCGTGGAGTACTGTAGCACCGTACTCTCCGTGCGCTGTGGACCTAGTTCTGTTAACATTGATCTCACCGTTCATTCTTGACCCGACAGTCGAAAAAGCGGTACTATGTTACATATAGGAGTAGTTGACATGCACACAACATCATTTGTTATCGTCATATCTTACTACACTAGCAACAAGATTGTGTAGTACTGACGTATGAACCACTGCACATGCCTAGTTGTAGGAGCACTGTGTATGTTCAAGTGGCTGCCGTGTTTCGCACTCCTCCGTCAATAGAGTGGAAACGCTTGCTGTAATCATTTTTTTCTTTAGAAAAACAGTGGAAACGCTCTACCGTGCGGATCCTCCTCCAGCCATGCACTAAATTACTCACTTTCGCTGACGTGTGGGACAGCCAGCACCTGGGTCCACCAGCCATGCACTAAATTACTCCGTAGTAGAGTGACGGTAGACTACCCCGATCGAACCGCCGCAGTAATGCCCAATGAGCCGTCAAATCACAAAACCCCCTCCTTTCCAGCAGTAAGTTGGACGGACGAAGCAACCATCATTTCACTCTTCTCTCTCAGCTTCCTCTCTTGAAGAAAACCCCCACTCGCTTCGCTTCTCCCTCATCTCGTTCCTCCTTTCACTCTTCTCTCTCAGCTTCCTCTCTTGGATGGACGCTAGAGCACCGGCCGACGTGATGTCTATGGCTCTGGCCAAAACCGTCGAGGCTCATGGTACGAAGAAGCGCAAGCACCCCGCCGAGACTACCGCAGACAAGCTCAAAGCCATCGCCCTGTCCAAGCCCCCTCTCCGGGATCCCTCATTAAGCAAGTCCAGGTAATGTCTCTTGTTGACGATCTTTTTCTCGATCTTGATCGTGTTTTTTCATCTAACACGCAGTACTAGTACTGGTAGTACAACTTTCTGGGTGATCTTGCATGTGATTTTAGTACGCCAAATGACGGTTCTAAATTCCTCTTTTGACCAAAACATGCGAGAGGTTGACACTGATTTCTTATAGATTACTTTCAACTACTCCCTCTGTCCCCAATTTCTTGTCTTAGATTTGTCTAGATACGGATGTATCTAATACTAAAATGTGACTTGATACATCCGTATCTAGAAAAATCTAAGGCAAGAATTTTGGGACGGAGGGAGTACTTTATGAACATCAATGCTACCTTTTAAGAGGGTATATTTGCCTCAGTAACTTGTGTTATGGATATTGCATGTAATCCCTCTGCTCTCATGCCTTTGAAGACATGTTCTAGTGTCTTTGTTCACTCATTTGTGTGCGTATATGTAGTCATATATGGAGTACAATATCGAAAATCATCTTATATTTCTGAATGGGGGTAGTAATAAAATATGGTTTCTGTTTAAATTAGAACTAGGTCCGCGGTGGATATGAAGTTCTCAAAGTCATGCCGTGTGAACTGGAAGACCTGATGATGAGTTCTACTGCTGAACTATCCAGCTGCTGTGTCCTTGTCGCCATGTGTCCTGAACTAGTGTTTTCCTGTAGCATTGTTGTCAGGCGTGTTCTCGAGGCTGTACTTGACCACAACAATTTCCTGGCTGTGCCTTCGATTACGAAGGGTGTGGTTCTTGTAAAGCTTCCCAACAAATCTGATGCGGCCTGTCTTCATCATCATGTTTATGAGTGGAAAGACCACTCTGTTAGGTTCTCCAAGGTTGACAAGATGGTGATGGTGCATGTAGACATCTCACACGAAGTCCATGGCCTAGTCAGTTATGCGGGGTTCATCCCGTAGGTCGGTGGCAAGAAATAGTCTGCAGAGTTTAGTTAGTGTAACTTTGCTTGTGTGTAGTAAGTACTATTGTTCAGTACTTGATTTGTGTTTGTGAACCCTGTACTATTTATTAGTACTGCCGCTTTTGGTGTGTGGTCAGTCCTGAGAACGGTCTATGTTAATGTCTGTCCACTCAATTCAGTCTGTATATTTTGAAGTATCCAGATCATATTTTTTGTGAGGACGGTTTATCAATTATGGTTACACTCCAATATCTGTATGCATTGCAGGGTTTATCGCACCCACCAGGATTTCCAGTCCCATGGATGTTCGGTCCATACGATTTGTCACAACCTTTCGACTATCCTGCTTGTGGGAGTAGGCGGGGCCCCTGCATGCCACGCGTAGTTGGACGATCAATCTTCTGTTTAGTACTTCAACATAGTGATTTCCTGGTAAGGATTCACTCGTGTCACATCAAGTAAATCTTATTGATTTACTGCCTAAATCTTATTAATTTAATGTCATGTTTTCTTTCTTTTCTTGCAATTTTACGATGCAGGTTTTTTGACATTCATCACAGAATAAACCGTTTGGTTTGCTCTACGATGGCTATTTTTGCAGGTTTCACTTTTTATGTCATGTCAGTAACGAAGGCACTGTCCATCACTTATATTACTGGAAAAAATTGGATCAGTCTGTTGTCTGAGTACAAGCTGAATCCCTATGATGAACTGCAGTTTGGTTTAACAAAAATGCCACAATTAGTCCTTCTCGCATTTAAAAGAAATGAAGAAAAAAACTGGATCACGGTCACGGATCCTAGTCAAGTTAGAAAGAAGATCATAGCAGACCAGACACGATCGCCGCTGTCTCGCACAGATCGAGCACCGGCAATTGCTCTAGCACTGACAGCGGCAACAGCTCAGTCTGATCCAGCTGAGGATTGGGCACCGACCGCGTTAGCGGATCAGTCTGATCTACCAGAGGATCGAACATCGACACCGGCACCTGCTCCGACACCGGCACCAGCTCTACAAGGAGCACCGTCTCCGGCAGCAGCAGTGGCTTCGGCACCTACACCAACACTTGCACTTGCATCTGCTCCGGCCCGTGCAGTTGCACCGGCAACAGATTGGGCTGCAGTTCGCACTTCATATACCGAAGTCCTTACAAAAACCGACATGTCCACCTTCTTGGTAAGCATTGGCCGCCCAAGTGCTTCATTCTTTTTTCTTTCCATGTTGTTTCACATGATTCACTGTGTTGATCTAACTGTTTGGGTATGTCTTCTTGTTTGCAAACAGAGAATTCCTACAGCAACGAGGGAGTCGTTCAACACTCTGGGCGACCGCGGCCAAGTTTTTCTTACCATGCGCAGCCTTGGTGTGAGTGAACCTACTCAATATACCGTAAGTACAAAGGATGGTCACATGATGATTGATGCTAAAGGATGGTCAAGGTTCAAATCTAAATCATATCTTGCGGTAGGGGATGATGTCAAAATCGAACTTTCTCGGCAAGGAGAGCTGGTCCAAATCAACTTTGAAATTCTTCAGTAGCAGCACGCAACTGCCGAATTGATCTATCCTCCGAGAGATTTTGATGTAATAATCTGGCATGGTGAAACAAGTGTCATGTGTGTATAAGTAGTACGACAGTATTATTTATCAGATGGTATATCGTTGATAGAATTGCAACTCTGATTGCTGGTTAGGAACTATCGTTCGATTTCATTCCAACAGTTGTCGTGCTTTATTCAATTTTGTGTATCCGCCTTGCGACAACATCTAAAACCAGCGCCGTACCAATCGCTTGCAATATGAAAAGCGCTGAGGTAGAACACATGGCCCCCCAAACATGGAGTGTCGGCCTGCGGCCTAAAGTCCAGAACCGCGAGCCTATCTGAGTAATATATTCTCAGCTGAACCCCCATAAAAAAGCTGAACCCCCATAATGCCTGTGCGTTGCAGAGGGAGTATATTTCTTGGCAAGGTGAGCCTGTGATATAAAAGATTTGTATATTTCTTTACAGAGGGAGTATCTCTCTGTCAAAAAATATATTTATGTGTAACTAGTTACTCCTGTCTTTCTACTTCCTTTCGCTGATATGTGGGGCAACCGGCAATGGGGTCCACGTGCCATATGCACAAATTAGAGTGCACAACTTCACGGTAGACACACCCCGGTCGTAGCGCCGCAGTAATGCCCAATGAGCCGTCAAATCACAACCCCCCTTTCCAGCTTTAGCAGTAAGCTGGACGGACGAAGCGGCAATATTTCACTGGGCCTGAATCCCCTTCTCCCTCGTCTGCTTGTTCAGAGAAAACCCCCTCTCGGCGATTGCATAGGGTTTTCTCATGGAGAACCAGGTACGAATTCTTCATCCATCCCCGATAAATCCAAGTCCCTTGGTGGCAGGTAATGCTAGGATGGCAGCCGCCGCCGTTGATGCATTTTTCTTCCTACTGAATCTAGTGTGTTTCATTTGCAGTGCCCAAAGTGCGAGTACCCTACAGGTTTCTGCGCCCTTGGCGAGACGCCACACTTGTTCCTTCTCATCCTAACACAACATTTTGAAACGCGCACAGTATGTTCCTAGAATCCTCTTTTCTATCCGGGAGGGTGGGGTTTTTTGAACATGCTGTGTTCTCATATTATTTTTCCTGCAGTGTATTATTTGCTCTGCCAGAACACATGTACTCAAGATGCTCGGCCATGCCATAACTGAATACACTAGTTTAATGGTCACAGTGAAGACAAGCCATGGATATAAGTTCCGAGTTGGGTTCATGAACCAAGAAGATCGCTGCTTTTTTATGGCCGAACTTGGATAAACTTTCTCAAGTGTTACAGACTGAAAGTTGGCGCACGAATGTTGATGGAAATAGCAGAACCTGGTCTCATCTTCACTGCGATCTTCCACCCCGACGTCGTTCCAATTGTTTATCAATGTTAGTTTTGTATCTGGTTCTTGCTTGTTGCCTCGATTACTTCTTAATCCACCTATTCTGTCTAACTAATCACAATTTAACTTTAGAATTAGCAACGAATCTCTCACGAAGATGCTACTTCTAACTAATATTTTCTTATAATTGGTGGCAGGTGTAGGTTTTTTCAGAGTTAAGCAGTCTGCTCATTTGTTACTCTGTAATAACTCGGCTGCTACTAATGGCACTGAAGTTGACTGGATCGACATCCACAAGTTCCTACACTTTATTGATCATCTTGAGGTCCTTGTGGGGCGTTTCAATGGTGGAAGGCCACGTGGGATATGTGTGCCACTGCTGCACTCGTTGAACAGGTCCAACTGTGTCGAGAAACTTATGGTACGAGCTGTTTTCTGTTATATATGTTGTTCATAAACTATTGCTTATACACAATTTTACAGCTGTGATCTTCTTGAATCAGGAACTGCCGAGTTCTATTGTTCCTATACAGATGCCTGACCATGGTCGGGTCAGACTTGCGCTTGGTCACAAAATGATGTTTATGTCGACCTACTCAATTCCCCTTGGAGGTGAAAATATACTTATTCATGGGTGGTCTCAAATAATGAAGGCCCATCCATCTTGGAGAATAGGACAGAAGATTATGTTCATGCTTTTCCACGGCTCTAAAGCAAATATCCTATTTATTGACCACGTTGTGAGATGAAGCCGCTTTCAGAAGGTTGTGGATGCACGGGGTGGCGCTTGGGCCTTGTCCTGGGGCTTGGCGGCCTCACCCTTGGTTAACTATAGGCAAAGTAGCACTGTTCGAGGCGTGCTTTGTACGGCTGAACCTGTATAAGTACTCATACTGCTTTCGGGTTTGGTTGTTAAGTGCCCCTGCTTGTTTCAGTTAAGGTTGTTAAGTACTCCTGCTACTTTTACAGTCTGTCGTGTTTCTTCAGTCCTGTCTTCCTCCAGCCACCAAAACCAAACCAGCGCCGGCAGGACTGCCTTCTTCCGCCTCCCACGGCTGGCTGCGCCTCAGCACGCGCATCGCCACCCCACCGTCTCCTAAATCGTTAACATCGATGTCCTCCGCGCGCTTTGGTGCGCTCGCCGCGGCGCCGCCCTCTCGCGTTGTCAACATGGTCAACAAACAACAGGAATCGGCAGAAGTACGTAGAGAGGATGACAGTAGGGGCCCACCATGTCAGCGTATGGAAAAATAAAATGCTTCCTCCTAGTGTTTTCCTGACATCTGGGACCCACGACATTGTGAGCGTATATAGTCAATAGACAAGAGAACAACACAAGATCGGCTGACACCTGGGACATAGCTACTCGAGCAGTATTTTTTTGTTTGGTATTGTTGAGACGGAGCAGGGTTTGAACTGGGCTGTGGCCCGTCTAGCCCAGGCTTATATTTTATGTTCACCATGTATGTGACCTGCCCAGCTATTTTTTCTTTGTGAAAATGAGCCCAGTTTATTTTTTCTGAAGAATACCCAATCTAGGCCTACTTATTTTTCTACGCCCTGATGGGCTGCAACTCTTTCAAGACGCCTGCAAATCTTGAAAGTAATATGAAATGGGTTGTAAATATAAAAACAGATGACAAATTGGCAATTACTTTATAATTTCTGATTTTTTTTCACATTTTCAGATTCCTATTTCATTGGGCATTAACCTAATTTAAATATATCTTCAAAGTACTTTAAATCTGGCTCGACATTTCGGTATTAAAAATAGTTTGGAACCCACAAAAATATGCGAAATTGGCCCTGGCCAACCAAAAAAACGACTGCAATAAATTGCATAAGAAGTTACCATGAGCTATATATAAATTATTAAAAAAAGAGGGAGTGGTCTGACTTGTGGGCCTGTTTAGTTGACGCATATGCAAGATTTTTTTAGTTATTATATACGTCAAACGATTCTTGCAGACGTAACCGTTGGATGTCAATGCAACGGCCGTCGTGTTTCTTCAATCTCTAATCTTCTTGCTCCAGCCGCCAAAGCAGTGCCGGCGGGATCGCCTACTCCCGCCTCTCGTGGCTGGCTGTGCTGCCGCGCAGGCCTCAGCGCCCCCTACTACTCAAACCGCTGGCCAGGGCATCCCTCTACTCACCCACACCCCCTGTTATTCTACGGCGACGGCAGCCTCACACCGCAGCCGAACCGGTGAACCCTCGTACTCCTCTCCACGCGGGCTTCCACTGCCGCATCTTCCCCGGCTCCGCGTCGTCCCCTTCCTAGGCCTCACCGTCGTCCACCACCGTGGTGCTCTCGGCGCGGCGTGGTCAATGTGGTCAACGACCGACTTCCATCGGAAGAGTACTGTACGTGGAGAGGCTATCCACGACAGCCGCAAGGAAGTGCCTCCTTATTACGTGGAAAATAATTATTCCTCCACCTGACAGCAGGGACCCACCGGACGGGCCACCAGTATTTCACAAAAAAAATGTTTCCCCCTGACTGCTGGGACCCACAGGACGGGCCACCATATTTCGCGAAAAAATGTTTCCACCATTGTCAGCTCGGACCCACCGGAAGTGCCTCCTTATTACGCACAAAAAAATGAATACCCCCTGCTAGCTGGGACCCACCTTGGTGGGAGGCTGACTTGTGGGCCTACTAAGTTGATTGGGATGGAGGCCTTTGTCAACTTTAGTCAATATATGAATGATTCTAGCTCCAGTGACCGTACGATGTCCATCCAATGGCCGAAGTGCTTCTTCAACCTTTGGTCTTATTGCTCCAGCCGCCCAAAGCAGCGCCGGTCGTGCCACCTGCTCCTGCCGCTCGTGGCCGGCTGTGATGCCGCGGAGGCCTCACCGCCCCCTACTACTCCCACCACTAGCCAGGCCATCCCTCTATGCACCCACACCCCCTGTTATTCTGCGGCGATGGCAGCCTCACACCGCAGCCGAACGAGTGAACCCTCATACTCGTCTACACGTGGGCATCCACTGCCGCGTCTTCCCCGGCTCCGCGTCGTCCCCTTCCTAGGCCTCACCGTCGTCCACCGCCCTGGTGCTCTCAGTGCGGCGTGGTCAACGTGGTCAAGGAATGGCTTCCATCAGACGTGGACTGTACGTGGAGAGGCTGACATCTGGGTCCACGGCCGCAGCAAGGAAGTGTCTCCTTATTACGCGCAAAATAATTATTCCTCCACCTGACAGCGGGGACCCACCGGACGGGCCACCGTATTTCGCAAAAAAAACGTTTCCCCCTGACTGCTGGGACCCACCAGCTACATCTTCGCACGCAAGGAAGTGCGTCCAAAAAAAAACGATTCGCCCCCCTGACTGCTGGGACCCACCAGCTACATCTTCGCATGCAAGGAAGTGCGTCCGAAAAAAAACGATTCATCCCCTGACTGCTGGGACCCACTAGCTACATCTTCGCACGCAAGGAAGTGCATCCGATCAAAAAAAAATGATTCCCCCCTGACTGCTGGGACCCAGCAGCTACACCTTTGCACGCAAGGAAGTGCGCCCGGGCAAAAAAAACAAAAAAAATGATTCACCCCCCTGACTGCTAGGACCCACCGGCTATATCTTTGCAGGCAAGGAAGTGCCTGATAGTCGGGACCCACCTGGTCGAAGCGCACATAGCGTTGTCATTCTGGTCGCGAACGTGTAAGTACATATATATTGGTGGATGTAGAGGCACGCACGTGTCGTAGTAGAGGCGCGTACGTGTCGTAGTAGAGGCGCGCACGTAGCATGTACATGCACATCTAGCGGCTAGGGTGCAAGAAAGAAAATACGGCCACGTATCTATACATACGGGCGGGGTCTCGAACGCTTACTCGCGCATACGTACGGCCAGGGCTCGTGTACATGGCTGGGTCGGAACGGAGAAACATCGTCGTCGTCGTGTTCATGGGGAGGCAACGGAATGCGTCGTGTTCATGGGGAGGCAACAGAATGCATCGTGTTCATGGGGAGGCAACGGAATGCGTCGTGTTCATCGGGAGGCAACGGAACGTGTGGGAGCCAACCGGCTGGGTTAGAACGGAATGCGTGGTCGTGTTCATCGGGAGGGCTTGGACGGAACAAGTGATGGAAACGATGCCTAGCGTACCGCAAAACGGAGGAAACAGCCTTGTGTTCGACCGGCCACGTTCGAAACGGGATCCTGTTCATCGGGAGGGGTCTGGCGTACCGCAAAACGGAGGAAACAGACCTCCTACGGTCGAAACGGGGGTCCTGTTGATCGGGAGGGGTGCGGCGTACCGCAAAACAGGACTCCACGGGATACTGTTCATCTCCACCGTCGACCTCCTCTAGCCTCCACGGGCTACCGCCGACCTCCTCCAGCCTCCACGGGCTCCTGTTCATCAAGCCTCCACCGTGCACTACTCCACCGGCTACTGCTCAACCACCCCTCCACGGGCACCCCTCCACCGTCTATTGTTCATCCAGCCCTCCACACCACGGGGTCCTGTTCAGCCACCCCTCCACCGTCTACTGTTCATCCAACCCTCCACACCACGGGGTCCTGTTCATCCAGAGGCAACGCCACCGCTCACTGTTCATCCACCCCCCGCAACACTCACTGTTCATCCAATCGATCGGCTTCAGTTAGCAGCAGTAGCGAAGGAATCGCTCGATTGGGTTCAGTTAACAGGCATCGATCGATCGCTCGGGTTCAGTAACGCGTAGCCTGTAGTGCAATCGCTCGGGTTCAGTTAGAGCCCAACGCCTCGCTCGGGTTCAGTTAGAGCCAACGCCTCGCACACACGCGCGTACGTGTACGACAGAAACACGCATCGCTCGGCCCCCGACGTCCCACCGTAACCGGGAACTCCCTGAAATTTTCCTCCCCCTCGCTTCTACCATGGTTTTTTCCGTCATGGACGGCCCAAAGAATGTCATGCAGCTACGTCTCCAGCCCGCCCAGGATGAAAAGCCCATTTTCTGTCATGATTTTTTGTCATGGAAGTAGGAGCCCACCACATCTATGATGATACCGGGTTTTGTCACAGTTATTGTCATAGAAGTGTCATATGTATGACAGAATTTTTTTCGTTCGGCCCAAAATGTCACGGATGTGTCTTTTTTTGTAGTGCCTCCATGGCGGCGGAGGGGCGAGAGCCCCTCCGAGATTGGACCTGTCTCTCTGTTTCTGCGTTCCTAGATCTGGCCTTTCACCATTTCTTGTATTCCCGGATATTAGCTTTCTTCCAGCGAAAGAAGGGCAACAACCACCTTACAGGGTGTCCACGAGGGTTAGGGGGCGCGCCCCCTGTCTCATGGGCCACTTGAGCATCGTCTCGCGTTGATTTCACTTCCCAAAATTCACACATATTCCAAAAATCTCCGTCAGTTTTTATCCCTATTGGACTTCGTTTGATATGGATTTTCCGCGAAACAAAAACATGCAACAAACAGGAACTGGCACTGGGCACTGGATCAATATGTTAGTCCCAAAAATAGTATAAAAAGTTGCCAAACGTATATGAAAGTTGTATAATATTGGCATGGAACAATAAAAAATTATAGATACAACAGAGATGTATCACTTAGTCAAATCAAACTGTCCACTAGTAGGCATGGGTGTTTTCATACCTTTGCTTTCTTGCATATTGAACTTCTTGAATAAGTCCTTGGTGTACTTTGTTTGAGAAACAAAGGTGCCTTCCTTAGTTTGCTTGATTTGCAAACCAAGAAAGAACTTGAGTTCACTCATCGTAGACATCTCAAACTTCTTAGACATTAGCTTCCCAAACTTTTTAGTAAAATGAGGGTTATTCGAACCAAATATTATATCATCAACATAAATTTGGCACACAAATAATTCACCATTAACCCTTTTAGTAAAAAGAGTAGAATCTGTTTTTTTCCAATCTCAAAGCCTTTTTTAATAAGAAACTTGGTCAAGCATTTATACCATGCTCTAGGAGCTTGTTTAAGACCATAAAGAGCTTTGTGAAGTTTGTAAACATGATCGGGTTTCTTAGGATTGACAAAGCCGGGAGGTTGTTTAACATAAACTTCCTCCTCAATTTCACCATTTATAAAAGCACTTTTAATGTCCATTTGGTACAAGGTGATACCATGGTGATTAGCATAGGCAAGTAAGATGCGGATGGACTCAAGTCTAGCAACGGGGGCATATGTCTCACCGTAGTCCATACCTTCAACTTGAGTGTAGCCTTGGGAGACGAGACATGCTTTGTTGCGAATGACTTGACCATCTTCGTCTTGCTTTTTGCGAAACATCCATTTGGTACCAATGATGTTGTGGTTGTTGTCGGGCTTCTTGACCAATGTCCACACTTGGTTTCTCTTGAAGTTGTGTAGCTCTTCAAGCATGGCGTTTAGCCAATCCGGATCTTCCAATGCTTCTTCAACCTTCATAGGTTCAATTTTTGAGATGAATGAATAATGTTCACAAAAGTTAGCCAAACAAGTTTTAGAGCGAGTTATTCTCCCGGTTTGAATATCATTGAAGATTTGTTCGACGGGATGATCTCTTGAGACTCTTGCTTGAACTCGTGAGAGCTTTTGTTTGGGTCGGGGTGGAACATCTTCTTCATAATATTGTCCTTCTTCTTGTCCTTCTACATTGTTGACGTTGTCATTTCCTTGTCGCGGTGGAGAGGGAGGTTGATGAGGTTCATCTTGGTGTACTTCCTCGTTTTATTCATCTTGGTGCGTCCCACTTGTGGATGCTTCCGTATCAACTCTTGGTTCACCTTGTCGTGAAGTAGAAGCTCCCACTTGGACGGATGAGGTACTCTCCTTCACCTCCGTTGGACGAATCTTGCCAATAGACAAGTCTTGGTTTGCTTCTGAAGGATCTTTATCTCCAACATCAATTGGCAATTGCTCTACTTGCGAGCCGTTAGATTCAGCAAACTTCACATCTACCGTCTCTTCAACCTTTCAGGTGAAATTGTTGTAGACACGGTATGTGTGAGAGGTTGAGCCATAACCAAGTAGGAAACCTTCATGAGATTTAGGAGCAAATTTACAATGACGATGCTTATCAAGAATGTAGCACTTTGAGCCGAATACTCGAAAGTATCCAACATGGGGTTTGTTACCGGTGAGAAGCTCGTATGCCGTCTTGCCGAGCAGCTTGTGAAGATACAAGCGATTTGTTGCATGACAACTATCTCAACCGCTTCCGCCCAAAAGTGTTTCGGAGTCTTGTACTCATCAAGCATTGTTCTCGCCATCTCAATAAGAGTTCAGTTCTTCCTCTCAACAACTCCATTTTGTTGAGGTGTGTACGTAGCCGAGAACTCATGTGAAATCCCTTCTTCGTCAAGAAAGGTATCCACATTTGAATTCTTGAACTCCATTCCGCTGTCGGTGCGAACCTTCTTGATCTTCACTTCAAATTGATTTTGGGCTTTTCTAGCAAAGTTCTTTAAGATCTTTTGGACCTGCGATTTATCATCAAGAAAGAACACCCACGTAAATCTTGAAAAATCATCAACTATAATTAGACCAAATGAGTTACCACCAAGACTCTTGTAGGCATTGGGACCAAAGAGATCCATATTAAGTAGCTCGAGCGGTCTTCTCGTGGTCATAATGTTCTTCACGGGGTGACTTCCTCCAACTTGTTTTCCTGCTTGACAAGCACTACAAAAGACTATCCTTGTCAAATATAACATCTTTTACTCCAAGGATATGATTACCTTTAATAAGCTTATCAAGATTTCGCATGCCCACATGACCTAACCTTCTATGCCACAACCAACCTTTCAAAGATTTAGAAATAAGGCAAGTTCTAGGTTGAGCCTTTCTAGAGAAATCAACAATATATAGATCACCTCTACGTGTACCAGTAAAGACCATTTTATGATTATCTCTACGAAACACTTGGCAATCTACTTCAGTAAATAGGACATTGAAACCAAAGTCAGCAAGTCTAGATACAGAAAGTAAATTGTAGCCAAGAGATTCAATGAGCATAACATTTTGTATAGAGCTATCATGTGAGATGGCCACCTCACCAAGGCCAACCACCTTACCCTTTGAGTTATCACCAAAAGTGACATCCTTTCGAGGGCCGTCGTTTTTAGCAAGCTCACGAAACATATCCTTGCCTCCGGTCATGTGATCGGTACACCCACTATCAAGAACCCATTCCTTTCCTCCAGCCATGTAGCCGCGAAGATTTGCCATAAGACCAAAGTGTCTCATTGCATCATCAAGATCATAGTCACTATCATCATCCTCATCATAGTATCCATGTTCAACATCGTCATGTGGTGGATCAATTCCTAGAGAGAGTGATTCATTAGAAGTATGACCGTAACAATGTTCATCTCTATGAATTCTAATGACTTCGGAAATGATATTGCTAATAATTCCAACATCTCCTTTGGCACTCGTAAGATTAGTAAGCTCAAATAGACAATCACCAAATGTGGGATCATTGGAACTCATCTTACTCAAGGCAATAGACTTATGAAGGATCTCATCTATGTTTTTCACGGAATAGTTTGGAAATCGTTCCTCAAGGAATCTCCATATGGTGTAGGCACAATCGAGAGCAGACAATCTAGCAAGAAAGTTTCTAGGAAAACCTCTAGTGATTAAATTGACAGCTCTAAGATTATGGATCATGTCAATAGACTCATCAAGGGTAGGATGCAAAGGATCAACATGAGGTGCACAAGGGCTAGTAATGTACTTGTTCAAATGATATTCATTGAAAATCTCGAGCATCTCAATTTTGCACTCATGAAAGTACTCTCCATCAAGAATAGGTACTCTTCGTCCAAGACTCCCCAACGTAGACTCATCCATCTTCCTCCAATGGTGATTAAACCAAAGTAATGAGACCAAAGCTCCGATACCAATTGTAGGATCGAAAGTATGTCTAGAGGGGGGGGGTGATTAGACTACTTGACCAAATAAAAATCTAGCCTTTTCCCAATTTTAAGTCTTGGTAGATTTTAGCAACTTAGCACTAGTCAAGTAAACAACCTACACATGCAAGTCTAAGAGTATAGCAGCGGAATGTAAAAAATTGCACATGAAGGTAAAGGGAGGAGTTTGGAGGGAGCAAACACAATGTAGACACGGAGATTTTTGGCGTGGTTCCGATAGGTGGTGCTATCGTACATCCACATTGATGGAGACTTCAACCCACGAAGGGTAACAGTTGCGCGAGTCCACGAAGGGCTCCACCCACTAAGGGTCCACGAAGAAGCAACCTTGTCTATCCCACCATGGCCATCGCCCACGAAGGACTTGCCTCACTAGGGTGGATCTTCAGAAGTTGGCGATCTCCTTGCCCGTACAAACTCCTTGGTTCAACTCCACAATCTTGATGGAGGCTCCCAAGTGACACCTAACCAATCTAGGAGACACCACTCTCCAAAAGGTAATTGTTGGTGTGTTGATGATGAACTCCTTGCATTTGTGCTTCAGATGATAGTCTCCCCAACACTCAACTCTCTCTCATAGGATTGGATTTGGTGGAAAGATGATTTGAGTGGAAAGCAACTTGGGAAGGCTAGAGATCAAGATTTATGTGGTTGGAATGGAATATCTTGACCTCAACACAAGTGTAGGTGGTTATCTCTCAGAAAATGTATGGTGGAAGTGTAGGCTTATTCTGATGGCTCTCTCCACGAATGAAGAGTGGGTGGAGGGGTATATATAGCCTCCACACAAAATCTAACTGTTACACACAATTTACCAAACTTGGTGGGACCGAATCAGAAAACCCGGTCAGACCGATTTAGTTCATAATGTGACTGTTAGGCATTTCGGTGGGACCGATATGATCAACTTGGTAGGACCGATGTTCTAGGGTTAGGGTAAAGACTAATCTCGGTTTGACCGATTACACAAACTCGGTGGGACCGATTTGGGTAATAAGTGAAACAAAGAGTTGGCCAAGCAAACTCGGTGAGACCGATTGCATATTTCGGTGGGACCAAAATTATCGCAGTAGGCAACAGAGAGTTTGCAAGCCCATCTCAGTGAGACCATGATCCCATCGGTGAGACCGAATTGGCTAGGGTTTTTGGCAGTGCCTATGTCCACTGAACTCGGTGGCGCCGGATGGCAAGTTTCGATAGGGCCGAGATTGACTCTAGGTTTGGGACAAATGTGGATGTGAGAAAGTGGTTGAGGGCTTTGGAGCATATCACTAAGCACTTTGAGCAAGCAAGCCATTAAGCAACACCTCATCCCTTTTAATAGTATTGGCTTTCCTACGGACTCAATGTGATCTTGGATCACAAAAATAGAAAATGTAGAGTCATGAGCTTTGAGCTTGAGTCAGTCCTTTGTCCTCATCACCTTGAAGGGGTTCCACATCCTCTTGTCCATGCCACTCCATTGTTGAACTTATGTGAAACATACTAAATGAAAACATTAGTCCAACAAGAGATATGTTGACAATAATTACCAAAATCACCTAGGGAGCACTTGTGCTTTCAGGGGCACGGCCTCTGGAGGCGTGTCCCTCGTGGACTCGGCGACGGCGGCGCTCGGACTCCGCGAGGGACATGCCTCCTTAGGCCTTGCCCCCTTCTCCAAGCAGCCTCCGCCGCCCCTCCTTATAAGCCGCCCCGCCCCGCCGCCTCTCCTCTTCCCACCCGAGCCGCGCCGCCGCCGCAGCCCGCCCCTCAGCCTGCCGAAGCCGCGCCGCGCCGTCACCGCAGCGTTGCCCCGCGCCACTACGCCGCCCCGCCCCGACCCGCATCCCGCCGGAGCCGCCGCCCCGTCCGCCGTCGGCGCCGTTGACCTCGTCACCGTCGGTCTTTTTCGGTTTTAGGTATAAAATTGTTCGGTTTTTATGAACCCTAGTTTGGTTTTTTTATAAACCGTCGGTCTTTTTGAGAACGTTCATTCGTTATTTGTTTTAACGAATGAATCCGTTCATTTGCCTCTGTTAGCGGATGTTCGCGCCGTAGTCTTTTTATTTTTCTTTTATTTTTCGGCCAGGGACCTATCCACGATTATTTTTATCGCAGATTAGCCTTTGATCTTCAAATCCTCGCAATTTTTTAACTGTTAATCCAAATCTAGTGAAACCAATGCCAAAATCTTCGTCTCAAGCCCCCCTTTCTGGTTAAACAACTTGAACATGGTTTTGACAATTTAAAATTTGGTTTCAAGCATTTTTGAATTCGAAGTTCTTGTGATCATAGTTTCAGTTCCGTAGCTCCGATTTGATCGATTCTTTTTGCAAATCGAAGCTATTCAGTTGAACTTTCAGATCGGATCTTCTTAATTGAGTTTTACCCTTGCATCTATGCTTGAGTGCTTATGTATGCTATTATTTGTTTGCGATAGAATACCCGGAGTGCGAAGCGTGCTACTACGAGTCTCTAGGGTTTGCAGATCGTCAGCAAGGCAAGTAACACTTTGATCATACCCCTTTATTACGCAGTTTTTATGCATTAGCTACAATCCTCAAACATTGCAGGAGTAGGATCCTTTAACATGTGGGTTTGGGAAGTAGATGATGAGGTAGAACCTATTCCCCTTTTAATATCAAACCCTTGGGAGCTACTTCTACGTTATGCTTAGGTTGCCATGCTATGCTCGTAGACGTTTGGTTTGAGTGATCCATGACAGATGTGAGATTGTTAATTAATGGTTAACTTAAGGTGGCTACTTAAATACACATCTGGGTGGATTGCTTGCGGGCACATGGGGATATACCAGTGTCGGTGTCAAAACCGGCGGATCTCGGGTAGGGGGTCCCGAACTGTGCGTCTAAGGCGGATGGTAACAGGAGGCAGGGGACACGATGTTTACTCAGGTTCGGGCCCTCTTGATGGAGGTAATACCCTACGTCCTGCTTGATTGTTCTTGATGATATGAGTATTACAAGAGTTGATCTACCACGAGATCGTAGAGGCTAAACCCTAGAAGCTAGCCTAGGGTATGATTGTCTGTTCTATGGACTAAACCCTCCGATTTATATAGACACCACAGGGGGCTAGGGTTACATAGAGTCGGTTACAAGGGAGGAGATCTACATATCCGTATTGCCAAGCTTGCCTTCCACGCCAAGGAGAGTCCCATCCGGACACGAGACGAGGTCTTCAATCTTGTATCTTCATAGTCCAACAGTCCAGCCAAAGGATATAGTCAGGCTGTCCGGAGACCCCCTAATCCAGGACTCCCTCAGTAGCCCCTGAACCAGGCTTCAATGACGATGAGTCCGGCGCGCAGTTTTGTCTTCGGCATTGCAAGGCGGGTTCCTCCTCCGAATACTCCATAGAAGATTTTGAGCCCAAGGATAGTGTCCGGCTCTGCAAAACAATTTCCACATACCACCATAGAGAAGAATAATATTTCCACAAATCTAATCTGCTGACACGTTTTGACAGCACGACATCATGCCATGGCCCGGTCATTATTCAAACCATTTTTCTCAACCAGCACCGCACATATCGCGAGGCGGTTTTCTTGACACGTCTTGTCAAAGCAGAGATCGTGTCCCCATTATTACGGGATTCTCATCAATACGGACGTGGGTAACCCAATCGCGCCATCAATTACGGCGTTTGGGGAATAAGTGATTTTACCAGGCAAGTGGGGAGGCGCATTGCCTCTTCCGCCCTTATAAAGGTATTAGGATTCACTCTTTTCACCCACGCCTTCTTCCTCCTTGCTTACCGATTCTTGCACACTCGAGCTCCAGCGCCCAAGTTCGCGTCTTTCTTCTCAAACCACTCCAAGCATGTCCGGAGAGGGAGGCAAGTGGATGGTCTCCTCCGTCACGGAGGAGAACATCACAAAGTTACGGGAAGCCGGATATCTGGCCGCGGATATTGCACACCGGCTGCCAGATGCAGGGAAGATCATCCCTATGCCCGAACCCCATGAGAGGGTAGTTTTTCTTACCCACTTCGTCCGCGGACTGGGGTTTCCCCTCCACCCGTTTGTGCACGGGCTCATGTTCTACTACGGGCTGGATTTTCATGATCTAGCTCCCAATTTCATCCTCAACATCTGGGCGTTTATCGTCGTGTGCGAGGCCTTCCTCCGCATCAGGCCCCACTTCGGCCTATGGCTGAAGACCTTCAATGTTAAACCGAAGGTGGTGGTCGGCCAGCAAGCAGAGTGCGGAGGCGCCATGGTGGGCAAAATGCCTAATGTCTCCTGGCTCGAAGGCTCCTATGTGGAGACTATAAAGGGGTGACAATCGAGGTGGTTCTACATCACCGAGCCGCGCGACACCAACTGGGTGGTGGCCCCCAAATTCCGATCTGGAATCCCCACACGGCTCACTTCCTGGAAAGAGAAGGGCCTGTCCTGGGGTTCCTCGGTAGAGCTGACCGGACTCCAGACTTGCATCAGGAACATGATGAGCAAGAAAATCAAGCTCGTCAATGTGGTCCAGGTCATGCTCTTCCGCCGGATTCTCCCGTGTCAACGACGGGCATTCAATTTGTGGGAGTTCGACCCGGCCAAGCACCAGACGCTGCGAGAGCTCTACAACACGACACACAAGGACGTCTGGAGGGTGCTGTTCAAGGGCGCCGAGGTTCCTCCTTCCCTCACCGAGGACCGCGGACTCAACGCAAAGCGCCATGACAATCCAGTAAGTTTTTGTATCTCACAGGGTATTTATTTGCCCCAGTTAAATGATGTGCGGGATCTAAGCTCCCATGCCATTAAAAGGACTGGATAAAGACAGCGGAGCAGCTCGATTGCCCAGCCCCGTGCATGAAGATCCCGCAGATGCTCTCCAAACGGAGATGCTGGCTCTAGCACCTTACGAGGTGCCGGTGAAGAAGACCAAGAAGAAGGCCACGGGGACCCGGAAGGGTCTCCGACGCAAGGTTGTATCGGACTTCTCGTCCGATGACTCCAACGCGCACTCCTCCCGCGAAAATGAGTAGGAGGAGGAGGAAAGTTCTCCCCCCCAGCCGGAGGGGACAAGAAAAGGAAGGCCGACCCAACCGGGGAGGCCGAAGGGTCCAAGAAGGGGAGGACCCTCCCTCCGGACTACTCCACGATGGTCGCCTACAGCGGCGACGAGTGGCTACCAAGGGTCAAGCCCCTGGCGAAGTCATAAGTATCCTGACACCATAGTAATTCATGGTATGTTTTATTGCACTGCTTCTCCTCATGCCGAACATGATTATGCAGTCCGTCCCGAGCTCATCTCGACGTATCTTCGTCCAGCGGTTCATTGGACTCGTCGGATATGAACAGCGGTTCTCTTCTGACCGCCTCCACCCCTCGCCCTACGGACAACATCAAGGTGTTGTCTCGAAAGGCACCTAGCCGAGGGGAGGTGGTCCTGGGGGCGCCTCGAGGCGACCTCACGGACCCTGGGCGCCAAGGGAGCAAAACTCCCACGGGCTCCGAGTTCGGCCCCCAGCCGAACACTGCACCGAAACCTTCGATGGTTCCAGACTCCGGCAGGCGATCCCCCGTTAAAGCGGGCCAGCCGCCTGTGCCGGTGTCCTCTGTCCACCCAGAGGCACCAGACAACTTGCTGGAAGCGCTTCGTGGCGCTTCCATCGACGAAGAGCACCACACTATCATGAGCGCGGTGATTGAGAAAGTTCAGTCCGCCAAAACAGACTGACCGAAGCTTGCGCCAGCCTCCTAACAGGCTTTGAGGTAAGCAATCAAAATATAAGAAAATATTACCGCATAGATAGTAGCCCCTGATGCTCTGTTCGGTGTTCGAGAAGAAAGGCCGAATAGAGGATCAAATGATGACTCAGGAGTCTAATCAGGATATGTCTATGTGTATGTGCAGGCTTCACTGCTGGCCGCTGCCGCACGTACTGCGGAGGTCTCTGCACTGAAGCAGGACCTGGAGCGGTCCGGGAACGAGCTCGGCCTTACCAAGAGGCAGCTCAAGGAGAGCAAAGGTAAGCAATACCTTGTCTATGCTTTAAAAATAAGTTCGGTTGTAAAGTAATAGGATCATCATGAATTTGCCAGGGGCCACGACCGAGGTGGCGACCCTGAAGAAGGCGCTGTCCGAGGCCGAAAACAAAGCGGCCAAGGAGCGCCTTGAGCGGGAAAAGCAAGAAGCCTGAGTAGGCGAGGTGCAGCAAGAGCTCGAGGCTCTCGCCAAGAAACACGAGTCCTTGGAGCTTGACTCTAAGATGCGAGAGTCTAAGCTTGTGAAGGCGCTCAAAAGCGCCCGGAGCGCCAAGGCTGAAGCCCACAAGGCTCTCCAGGAGATTGATGCGGTGAAGAAGATAGCAGCGGGTAAGGCATTCATTATGCAAAGCAAGCATGTGAAGGGAAATTTCCTTTTACTTACCCGAGTTCGGAGCTCTCCAGGAGCGTTCACAGATCTTCCCCGCAGTGTACTGGATGCATCGGAGTTTTACCGAGCAGAGGAGGGGAGCTCGACGAAAAAGTTGTTTTGGTCTCAGTATACTGGGAACGAACACCCAATGCCCTTGAGCGACCAGCTGAAGCAATTGGTCGAGCTTCACAAGGCGGCCGAACATGCCATGAAGGGTCTTATAGTCCGGATGTGGCCTGGCGAGCCCCTTCCCGGCAGCTACTTCGGTCTGGTGAGGCGGCTTGTTGATGCCTGCCCATGGCTTGAAGTCATAAAGCGGCCCGTCTGCATCGAGGGTGCGCGCAGGGCTTTTGCCCGGGCGAACGTGCACTGGGCTAAGCTGGACGCCGTGAAGCTGGTGAAGGAGGGGCCGCCGGAGGGCAGGGAGGATCGCAACTGAGGGAGTCCTCGATTAGGGGGTGTTCGGATAACCGAATTATACCTTCAGCCGGACTCCTGGACTATGAAGATACAAGATTGAAGACTCCGTCCCGTGTCCGGAAGGGATTTTCCTTGGCATGGAAGGCAAGCTTGGCGATACGGATGTTCAGATCTCCTACCATTGTAACCGACTCTATGTAACCCTAACCCTATCCGGTGTCTATATAAACCGGAGGGTTCTAGTCCGTAGGACAACATACACATCAACAATCATACCATAGGCTAGCTTCTAGGGTTTAGCCTCTCTGATCTCGTGGTAGATCAACTCTTGTATTACCCATATCATCAATATTAATCAAGCAGGACGTAGGGTTTTACCTCCATCAAGAGGGCCCGAACCTGGGTAAAACTTTGTGTCCCCTGCCTCCTATTACCATCCGGCCTAGACGCACAGTTCGGGACCCCCTACCTGAGATCTGCCGGTTTTGACACCGACATTGGTGCTTTCATTGAGAGTTCCTCTGTGCTGTCGCCGTCAGGCCCGATGGCTCCTACGATCATCAATGGCAATGCAGTCCAGGGTGAGACCTTCCTCCCCGGACAGATCTTCGTCTTTGGTGGCTTCGCGCTGCGGGCTGATTCACTTGGCCATCTAGAGCAGATCGAAAGCTACGCCCCTGGCCGTCAGGTCAGATTTGGAAGTTTAAACTACACAACCGACATCCGCGGGGACTTGATCTTCGACGGATTCGAACCACTGCCGAGCGCGCCGCACTGTCACGACAAGCATGATCTAGCTCTGCCGCCGAACAGAGCCCTGGAGGCCGCACCCGCATCGGCTCCGACCCCTAGTTCGGAGCCAACCGCGCCGATCGAGGATGGGTGGTTGGACGCCACCTCGGGGGCTGCGATCCCAACGGCGGTTGAGCCAAACACCAGCCCCGTACTCTGCAAGACGCGTGACTCCATGGAGCTGGATTCTTCTCCGGACTCCGAACCCTCCGCGCCCCTGCCGAGCGAATCCGATTGGGCGCCGATCATGGAGTTCATGGCCGTGGACGTCTTTCAGCACTCGCCTTTCGGCGATATCCTGAAATCACTGAAGTCTCTCTCTTTGTCAGGAGAGCCCTGGCCGGACTACGGTCAGCAAGGTTGGGGTACGGACGATGAAGAAATTCAAAACCCACCCACCACCCACATAGTAGCCACTATTGACAACTTAACCGACATGCTCGACTTCGACTCCGAAGACATCGACGGTATGGACACCGATGAAGGAGATGATGAAGAACCAGCGCCCACTAGGCCCTGGAAAGCCACCTCGTCATATGACATATACATGGTGGACACCCCAAAAGAGGGAGAGGGCGATGGAACAGCAGAGGATGACCCCTCCAAGAAACAGCAAAAGCGCCAGCGTCAGCGGCGCCGTTCAAAATCCCGCCAACACAAAAACGGCGATTCTAGCACGAGAGATAATAATACCCCGGAAAGCGCCGAAGAACATCCCCCCGAGCAAGATTTAGCACAGGAGCATGGAGAAACCAGCCCTCATGAGAGAGCGGCCGAGAGAGAGGTCGAGGACAATAATTGTATGCCTCCCTCCGAAGACGAGGCAAGCCTCGATGATGACGAATTCGCCGTGCCAGAGGATCCCGTCGAACAAGAGTGTTTTCAATGCAGGTTTATGGCCACGGCAAGAAGCCTCAAGAAAAAACAGCAACAACTTAAAGCTGATCAAGATCGGCTAGTTGATAGATGGACTGAAGTCCTTGCGGCCGAAGAACATAAACCCGAACGCCCCTCCAAGTGCTACCCGAAGTGCAGGTTGCTACCCCGATTAGAGGAGGAAGCACTCGACGCGGCCGATAGGCCACCTCGTGGCCACGACAGAGAGGCCTCATGGCCCTCCACCCAAGCCGCACCCCGTACCAAGGCACGGGAATATGCGCCGGACTTACGAGACATGTTGGAGGACAAGACAAGGCAAACAAGATTGATCTACGGATCGCGTAGGCACCCCACGGCTCGAGATGACAACCGTCACGCCGGCCACAAATTCAGCAGGGCCGAACACAGTAGACAAAGCTCATTGGAGCTACATCATGATATCGCCCAATACAGAGGCGCCACACACCCATTGTGCTTCACAGATGAAATAATGGATCATCAAATCCCCGAGGGTTTCAAACCCGTAAACATCGAATCATATCATGGCTCAACAGATCCCGCGGTATGGATCGAGGATTATCTCCTTCATATCCACATGGCCTGCGGTGATGATTTCCACGCCATCAAATACCTCCCACTCAAGCTTAAAGGACCAGCCCGGCAGTGGCTTAACAGCCTGCCAACAGGGTCAATCAGCTGTTGGGAGGACCTAGAAGCCGCATTCCTCGACAATTTCCAGGGCACTTATGTGCGACCCCCAGACACTGACAACCTAAGCCACGTGATTCAGCAGCCAGACGAATCGACCAGGCAATTCTGGACACGGTTCCTAACAAAGAAAAATCAAATACTCGACTGTCCGGATGCAGAGGCCTTAGCAGCCTTCAAGCATAATATCCATGATGAGTGGCTTGCCCGACACCTAGGACAAGAGAAGCCGAAATCTATGGCAACACTCACGGCACTCATGACCCGCTTTTGCACGGGAGAAGACAGCTGGCTTGCTCGTAGCAACAATATGACCAAGAACCCGGGTCGTTTGGACACCAGGGACATTAGTGGCAGGTCGCGTCGCAACCAACAGAAGCGCCACATCAACGGCGACAATGCTAAGGATACGGCAGTTAATGCCGGATTCAGAGGCTCTAAATCCGGTCAGCGAAAAAAATCATTCAAAAGGAATCCCAGGGGCCCGTCCAGCTTGGACCGAATACTCGACCGCTTGTGCCAAATACATGGCACCCCTGAAAAGCCGGCCAATCACACCAACAAGGACTGTTGGGTGTTCAAGCAGGCAGGAAGATTAAGCGCCGACAATGGAGACAAGGGGTTGCATAGCGATGACGATGAGGAGCCCCGGCCGCCGAACAACAATGGACATAAGGGTTTTCCCCCACAAGTGCGGACAGTGAACATGATATATGCCACCCACGTCCCCAAGAGGGAGCGGAAGCGCGCGTTAAGGGACGTATACGCGGTAGAGCCAGTCGCCCCAAAGTTCAACCCATGGTCCTCCTGCCCGATCACCTTTGATCGAAGAGACCATCCCACTAGCATCCGTCATGGCGGATTCGCCGCATTGGTTCTCGACCCAATTATTGACGGATTTCATCTCACTAGAGTCCTTATGGACGGCGGCAGTAGCCTGAACCTGCTTTACCAGGATACAGTGCGGAAAATGGGCATAGATCCCTCGAGGATTAAGCCCACCAAAACGACCTTTAAAGGCGTAATACCAGGTGTAGAGGCCAGCTGTACAGGCTGAGTCACACTTGAAGTGGTCTTCGGATCTCCGGATAATTTCCGAAGCGAGGAGTTAATCTTTGACATAGTCCCGTTCCGAAGTGGCTACCATGCACTGCTCGGGCGAACCACATTCGCCAAGTTCAATGCGGTCCTGCACTACGCATACCTTAAGCTCAAGATGCCAGGCCCTCGAGGAGTAATTACGGTCAATGGAAACACCGAACGCTCCCTCCGAACGGAGGAGCACACGGCGGCCCTTGCAGCGGAAGTACAAAGCAGCCTCTCCAGGCAGTTCTCCAGTCCGGCCAATAAACGTCCGGACACAGTCAAGCGCGCCCGGAGTAACCTACAACAAGACCGCTTGGCACGTTCCGAGCAGGCGTAGCAATGCGGCCCCAACCCCAACCCCCGCAAAAAGGCGACGCCAGTACTTCGCATACATAACTACGCCCTAGAAATACCATGGGCATAGAGGGAGGGGCACCATCACGGCACGCCCAAAACACGGCTTAAACCGCACCAGGGGCTGCCGACTTTTTTTTATACTTTTCTCTTACTTCCAGGACTCTACTCTTCGGAAGGCTTGTTCGGCAGTTCAATTGCCACACAAACGATGCAAGGACCAGGGAAGCAGACAAGCCATGCCACATTATGGAAATCCCAGGTGGTCTCTATCACGAGCAGTATACCTGTTTCGCATACCATCCCGCAGCTTGCCCCTGAAGCAGACATGTTAAATAGTCCAACTTTTCGTTTATCGCATCACTTGTATCGTTCTGCTTTGATCGCAACTTTTGTCTATTTTTTGCATTACCTTTTTTTAATATATATATATATATATATATGTTCCTTAATGACATGTTGCACCCGTACACTTTGGTACGGCCAAAATATGCCAGGGGCTTCAGTACCCCTCAACATGGTGTGAGAAGTCCGAACACTTTAACAAGTGCGGCACCCCGAACTTATAGCATTATATGCATCGGCTCCGAATCATGTCTTGGGTCAATAGTTGGGTTTGCCCGGCTCCTATGTTTTGGTGCCTTACGTTCCGCTATATCGACTAAGGTAGCACTAGGAGAACCACTGCGATTGTGCCCCAGTTGAGCTGGGCCGAGCACCTCAGTGGAGAAAGCTAAAACTGACTGTCATGATGAAGCGAGAGCTGGTCGCTGTTCAAGAGGTTTTTTTCGAGTCCCTAAAGACTTATGCCGCTTCGGGCGAGGAGTCGTCTCTATCCGGCCAAGGCGTGGATAGCGCCCCGAAATCGGTCTTCCGAATACTAGGGGCTTCGCCGAAATTTAAAATTATAGAATTCTATGCTAAGTGAGAGTGTTCACGCATTATAGTCCGATTGCCTCGTTTGTTCGGCTGAGCGCCTCCCTCGAAGGACCCTAATATGGGAAAAAGAGCGCCCAGGTTTATCCCCGAACACCCCAGCACTAGCGGCATGTGGGCAGAAGCCGACGACTCGCCATCTCTCAGTATTGACAAGCAGCCGCACAGAAGGTAATATTTTAAATTCAAGCAGCATTGCTTAGCGCATATGAACAAGTTTTCAATGCACAGGATAACACGAGCGGGTTTTACTCAAAAAATACATCCTTGGTACATTCATCCGCAATAAGGCGGGCACCCTTCAGAACATCCTTATAATAATTCTCGGGCTTGCGATGCTCTTTCCCCGGCGGTGGCCCGTCCTTCACAAGCTTCTCCGCATCCAGCTTGCCCTAGTGCACCTTAGCACGGGCAAGGGCCCTACGGGCACATTCAATGCAGACGGAGCGCTTGATGTCTTCAAGCCTCGGACAGGCCTCCAACAGCCGCCGCACCAGCCCGAAATAGCTCCCAGGCAGAGTCTCTCCAGGCCACAGCCGAACTAGGAGGCCCTTCATGGCCTGTTCGGCCGCCTTGTGGAGCTCGACCAGTTGCTTCAACTGGTCGCTCAGGGGCGCGGGGTGTCTGGCCTCAGCGTACTGAGACCAGAACACCTTCTCCGTCGAGCTGCCCTCCTTGGCTCTATAGAATGCGGCGGCATCAGATACACTCCGGGGAAGATCTGCGAACGCTCCTGGAGAGCTCCGGATTCGGGTAAGTAATAGGTAACTCACGTTTATGTGTTTGGTTTGCATAAAGAATGCCTTACCCGACGCAATCTTCTTCACCTCATCCAACTCCTGGAGGGTCTTCTAGGACTCAGCCTTGGCAGACTTGGCATTTTCTATAGCTGCCGCGAGCTCGGACGCTCGCGTCTTCGAGTCAAGCTCCAAACTCTCATATTTCTTCATGAGAACCTGGAGCTCTTGCCGCACCCTGCCAACCTCAGCCTCATACCTCTCCCGCTCGATGCGCTCAACGGCCGCACTCTTCTCGGCCTCGAGCAGCACTTGCTTAAGGGTCGCCACCTCAGACGTGGCCTCTGCAATTGGCAATGTCAATCCTGTCATTTTTTGCAATTGCACCTTTTTTATATACATATTCAAACAGGGTATTTCTTACCTTCCTTCTCCTCGAGCTGCTTCTTGGCACGCCCGAGCTCTTGCTCGGACTTCTCGAGACTCTGCTTGAGCACGTCCACTTCTGCAGTCAGTGCGGCGGACGCTAGCAGAGAAGCCTGCATACGCATATTGACTCCTTTTGTTAGACTCCTACGAATTCTTTGATCCTCTATTCGGCTTTTCTTCCCGAACGCCCAACAGAGCATCAGGGGCTACTGTCTATGCGGTAACATTATTTGGACATTCTTTACTTACCTCAAAGCCTGTTAAAAGGCTTGTACAAGCTTGAGTCAGTCCGCTTTTAGCGGACTGAACCTTCTGGATCACTGCACTCATAATAGTGCGGTGCCCCTCGTCGATGGAGGCACCTTGGAGCGCCTCCAACATATTGTCCGGCGCCTCCGGTTGGACGGAGGTCACCGGCACGGTAGGCGTCCTCCTCTTGGAAGGAGGTCGCCCGCCGGACTCTGGAACCCTTGAAGATTCCGAAGCTGTGTCCGGCCTTAAGCCGGACTTGGAGCCCTGGGGGGTTTCATCCCCTTTACTCCTGGAGTCCGGGAGGTCGCCTTGCGGCGCCTCCAGGACCACCTCCTCCCGGCTTGGAACCTGTTGGGACAACACTTCGGTGTCGTCCGCAGGGCGGGGGGAGGAAGCTATCGGAAGCGAGTTCACCTCCGACGGGTCCAGTGAGCCGCTCGACGATGCGTCGAGCCAGTCTTTGGGTGGGCTGCATAAACATATTCGACATAAGGAAAAGCTGTGCGAAAAACGAATACTATGAATTACCCCGGTATCCGGACACTTACGATTTCGCCAGGGGCTTGGCCCTGGGCTGCCACTCCTCTTCGTCGTCGTCGGCGTCGGTGGAGCAGTCCGGAGGAAGGGTTTTTCCCTTCTTGGACCCTCCGGCCTCCTCGGAGAGGGCGGCCTTCCTTTTCTTCTCTCCTCCCGCTGGAGGGGGAGAGGTCTCTTCTTCTTCCTCCTCGTCTTCACGAGAGGAAGGCGCTTCGGGACCGTCGGATGACGAATCCGACACCTCCTGGCGTCGAGCACTCTTTCGAGTTCTCGTGGCCCTTTTCATGGCCTTCTTCTCCGGCACCACATAGGGCGCCGGAACCAGCAGCTTCGCCAAGCAAGCATCCGCTGGGCCTTCGGGCAGAGGAGCCAGACAGTTGATCTGTCTGGACGTCGCCACCCAATCCTATCAAAGATTAGGGAACTTAGATCCCGCATAGAGTCAAACTATGAAAAACTGATACCCTGTAAAAGGACAAAAACGGCTTACCGCATGAGCGTGATGCTGAGTACTGAATCCGTGATCCTCGGCAGCGGATGCGGGAGCCTCGGCGCCCTTGAAAAGCACCCTCCAGGCATCTTCGTACATCGTGTCAAAGAGCCTGTTTAGAGTTTGATGCTGCGCCGGGTCGAACTCCCACAGGTTGAAGGCCCGTCGTTGACACGAGAGGATCAGACGGATGAGCATAACCTGGACTACGTTGACAAGCTTGAGCTTCTTGTCCACCAGGGTTTGGATGCATGTTTGGAGTCCGGCCAGCTCTCCTTTTTTACCCCACGACAGGCCGGTCTCCTTCCAGGAGGTGAGCCGCGTAGGGGGTCCGGACCGAAACTCGGGGGCTGCGACCCATTCGGGGTCGCACGGCTCGGTGATGTAAAACCACCCCGATTGCCACCCCTTCAGGGTCTCCACAAAGGAGCCCTCGAGCCACAGGACATTGGCCATCTTGCCAACCATGGCACCGCCGCACTCCTCCTGGCTGCCGCGCACCACCTTCGGCTTGACGTTGAAGGTCTTTAGCCATAAGCCGAAATGAGGGCGGATGCGGAGGAAAGCCTCGCACACGACGATAAACACCGAGATGCTGAGGACGAAGTTCGGGGCCAGATCATGGAAATCCAGGCCGTAGTAGAACATGAGCCCCCGGACAAATGGATGCAGAGGGAAGCCCGGTCCGCGGAGGAAATGGGGGAGAAATACCACCCTCTCATGGGGCCTAGGAGTGGGGATGAGCTTCCCCTTCCCGGGGAGTCGGTGCGCGATGTCGCTGGCCAGATATCCGGCCCTCCTCAGCTTTTTTATGTGTCCCTATGTGACGGAGGAGACCATCCACTTGCCTCCTGCTCCGGACATGACTGGAGAAGGTTGAGGTGGTAGTGCAGACTTGGGCGCTGGAGCTCGAGTGTGTAAGAATGGATAGGCAAAGGAGGAAGAAGGCGTGGGTGAAAAGGTGGATCCTTATCCCCTTATATGGGTGGGCGCGACTACATGCCCCCACCAGCCTGGTAAAACTTGCTTATCTCCAAGCGCCGTAATCAAAGGCGTGGTTGGGTTACCCACGCCCGTATTGATGAGAATCTCGGAATAAAGGGACACGATCTCTGCTTTGACAAGACGTGCCAAGGAAACCGCCTCGCATAACGCGCTGAGGTGGGATAATAAACGATTTGGATAAAGGCTTGGTCGTGGCGTGTCGCACCACGGAATACGTCAGCAGATTAGATTTGTGTTAATATTATTATTCTCTCTATGGCAATATGTGGAAACTTATTTTGCAGAGAAGGACACTATCTTTGTGTTCAAAATCTTCTATGAAGTGCTTGGAGGAGGAACCCGCCTTGCAATGCCGAAGACAATTTGCGCGCCGGACTCGTCGTCATTGAAGCCTGGTTCAGGGGCTACTGAGGGAGTCTTGGATTAGGGGGTGTTCGGATAGCCGAATTATACCTTCAGCCGGACTCCTGGACTATGAAGATACAAGATTGAAGACTCCGTCCCATGTTCGGAAGGGATTTTCCTTGGCGTGGAAGGCAAGCTTGGCGATACAGATGTTCAGATCCGCTACCATTGTAACTGACTCTATGTAACCCTAACCCTATCCGGTGTCTATATAAACCGGAGGGTTCTAGTCCGTAGGACAACATACACATCAACAATCATACCATAGGCTAGCTTCTAGGGTTTAGCCTCTCTGATCTCGTGGTAGATCAACTCTTGTATTACCCATATCATCAATATTAATCAAGCAGGACGTAGGGTTTTACCTCCATCAAGAGGGCCCGAACCTGGGTAAAACTTCGTGTCCCCTGCCTCCTATTACCATCCGGCCTAGACGCATAGTTCGGGACCCCCTACCTGAGATCCGCCGGTTTTGACACTGGCAGCAACCCCGAAATGTATTATGATAGTGTTCTGAAGGGTTCCCGTCTTGTGGCAGATGAATGTGCCAGAGATGTAATTTTTGAATGAACATGCTCATGTGATCCTTTAATGCGAAACGAGTTCATTTGCGCTATGCGACGCTTTTTAATTTAAAATATTACCTTTTGTGCGGCCGTTTATAAAATCTGAGAGTCGGCCAGTCGTCGGCTTCTGCCCCCATGTAACTAGTACTGGGGTGTTCGGGATAAACCCGAGCACTCTTTATCCCAGTTGTGGGTCCTTCGATGGAGGTGTTCAGCACACCGAACCAGGCAATCGGACTATAAGGCTTTATCACTCTCACTTAGCCATAGAAGTCTACAATTTTAAATTTTGGCGAAGCCCCTAGTATTCGGAAGGCCGAATTTGGGGCGCTATACACGCCTAAGTCGAGCAAGGCCGACTCCTCGCCTGAAGCGGAAAAAGTCTTTAAGGACTTGAGACCTCTCGAACAGCGACCAGCTCTCGCCTTATCATGACAGTCAGTTTTCCGCTTTCTCTAATAAGGTGCTCGTCCGGAAGAACCGGGGCACAATCGCAGTAGTTCTCCCAGCGCTACGTTAGCTGATATAGCGGAACGTAAGGTACCAAAGCAAGGGAGCCGGGCAACCCAACTACTGACCCAAGACATGATTCAGAGCTGATGCATATAATGCTATAAGTTCGGGGTGCCGCACTGTCGAAAGTGTTCGGACTTCTCAAACCGTATTATGGGGTAGGAAAGCCCCTGGCGTATTGACCATACCAGAATGTACGGGGGCAAGTTGTCGTAAATGAACATATAAGAAAAAGGGATAAATAATGCAAAAATAGACTAATGCTATGCAATGTTATTTAAATAATACGTCGAAGTGTACTGATACAAGTTGTGCAATAAGCAGAAAATAGGACTATTTGACATGTCCTATCCAAGGGCAAGCTGCGTATGGATAGTAGAAAGCGGGTATATCAGTTATCATTAGAGACCACCTGGGGGTTCCCCTGTACATCTTAGCTTCTTGCCTCCTTGGTTGTTCATTCCCGTAATGTGTCCGGCAATCGTACTGACGGAAAGGGCTTCCAGAGAGTTAGGTCCTGAAAGAGAAAAAATGATAAAGGTATACAACCCCTAGGGAGGTTAAGCCGCATTGCGGGACGTGCCCTGATTGTGCCTCCGCCTATGTCCATGGTATTTTGAGTGCGTAATTATTTACGCGCGGCATAGATTTCATCGCTTGACTGGGACTGGGACAGGGGCCGAATTGCTAGGCGAGCTCTGAACATGCCAGGCATTCCTGTTGCAGTTTACTCCGGACTCGCTTGACGGTGTCCGGGGGCTGTATCGCCGAATTGGTGGTTTGCCTAAAAAGGCTGCTTTGTGCTTCTGCTGCGAGGGCCGCAGTGTGCTCTTCCGTGCGGAGAGAGCATTCTGTGTTTCCATTGACTGTTATGACCCCCTAGGTCCTGGCATCTTGATCTTGAGGTATGTGTAATGTGGTACCGGGTTGAACTTTGCAAATGCGGTTCACCCGAGCAGTGCGTGATGGCCACTACGGAACGGGACGATATCGAAGATTAACTCCTCGCTTCGCAAGTTGTCAAGGGATCCGAAGACCACTTCCAGTGTGATTGAGCCCGTGCAATGGGCCTCTACACCCGGGATGACGCCCTTAAAGGTGGTTTTGGTGGGTTTGGTCCTTGAGGGATCTATACCCATTTTGCGCACTGTATCCTGATAGAGCAGGTTCAGGCTACTGCCGCTGTCCATAAGGACTCGAGTGAGGTGAAATCCGTCAATGATTGGGTCTAGGACCAATGCGGCGGATCCGCCATGATGGATACTAGTGGGGTGGTCCCTGCGATTGAAGGTGATCGGACAAGCGGACAATGGCATGAACTTTGGGGCGACGGGCTCTATCGCATAGACGTCCCTTAGTGCACGCTTCCGTTCCCTCTTGGGAATGTCGGTTGCGTATATCATGTTCACCGTCTTCACTTGTGGGGGGAAACTCTTCTGTCCTCCCGTGTTCGGTGGTCGGGGCTCTTCCTCGTCGTTACTATACAACCCCTTGTCCTTGTTTTCGGCATTTAAGTTGCCGACCTGCTTGAACACCCAGCATTCTCTGTTGGTGTGATTGGCCGGCTTATTGGGGGTGCCGTGGATTTGACACGAGCGATCGAGTATGCGATCCAAGCTGGACGGGCCCAGAGTGCTTCTTTTGAATGGCTTTTTCCGCTGACCGGATCTAGAGCCTCTAAATTTGGCATTGACTGTCGTATCATCGGTGTTATCGCCATTATTTCGATGCTTTTTTCTGTTACGACGTGGTCTGCCGTTGGCATCTTTGGTATCCGAAGTGCCCGAATTCCTTGATGTGTTGTTGCTGCGAGCCAGCCAGCTATCCTCGCCCGCGCAAAAGCGGGTCATGAGTGTCGTGAGGGCTGTCATAGACTTTAGCTTCTCCTGGCCGAGGTGTCGGGCGAGCCACTCGTCACGGATGTTATGCTTGAATGCCGCTAAGGCCTATGCATCCGGACAGTCGACAATTTGTTTTTTCTTACTTAGGAACCGTGTCCAGAATTGCCTGGCCGATTCCCCGGGCTGCTGAGTTATATGGCTCAAGTCATCAGCATCCGGTGGTCGCACATAAGTGCCCTGGAAGTTGTCAAGGAATGCGTCTTCCAAATCCTCCCAACTTCCGACGGAGTCTGCTGGCAAGCTATTCAGCCAATGCCGAGCTGGTCCTTTGAGTTTTAGTGGGAGGTACTTGATGGCATGAAGATCATCGCCGCGAGCCATGTGGATGTGAAGGAGGAAATCCTCAATCCATACAGCGGGATCTGTTGTGCCATCATACGATTCGATATTTACGGGTTTGAAACCCTCCGGGAATTCGTGATCCATAACTTCATCAGTGAAGCATAGGGGGTGTGCAGCGCCTCTGTGCCGGGCTATATCATGACGCAGTTCATATGAGTCTTGTCTGCTATATTCGGCCCAGCCGGATTTACCTTTAGTGTATCCGACGCGACGGTCATCGTCCCGCGTTGGCGCGCGCGCCCGTGACCCATATATCGACCTTGCATGTTTTGCCCTGCTATCCAATACGTCTCGCAGGTCCCGTGTGTTGCCCTGGGCCTTGGTATTTTTGTTTGAGTGGCGGCCAGGTGCAGGCTGAACATCAGGCTGAAACGCCTCTCTAGCTCAGCCACAAGGTGGCCGGTCAGCCGCATCATACACTGGTGATGTGGGTTTTGATGCTTCCTCCTCGAGGTGAGGTAGCAACCTGCGCTTTGGGTAACTCTTGGAGGGGCGCTCGAGTTCATATTCCTCGGTCACAAGGACTTCGGTCCATCTGTCTGCTAGCAAGTCTTGATCAGCTTGAAGCTGTTGTTGCTTTTTTGTCAGGCTATTTGCTGTGGCCATAAGCCGGCGCTTGAAGCGCTCCTGCTCGACGGGATCCTCCGGTACGATAAATTCTTCGTCGCCAAGGCTCACCTCATCTTCGAAGAGAGGCATGTAATTGTCCTCCTCCGATTTTCCATCTGCTGCCTGCTCTGGAGAGCTAGCTTGTTTGCCTTCCCGCTCTACATTGTGCTGGAGGGGACTGTGGTTGTCGTCGGCACTATCCGGAGTGTTATTGTCTCTTATGCCGGTATCACTACTTTTGCTGTGGCGGGACTTAGAGCGGCACCACTGATGTCGGCGCTTGGGTTGCTTCTTGGAGGAGTCATCCTCTGCTGTCTCATCGCCATTGCCTTCTTTGGGGGTGTCCACCATGTATATATCATATGATGAGGTGGCTGTCCAGTGCCCTGTGGGCGGTGGTTCCTATTCGTCTCCTGCATCGTCGTCCATACCGTTGATGTCTTCGGAGTCGAAGTTAAGGATGTCGGTTAAATCATCGACAGTGGCTACTAAGTGGGTGGTGGGTGGGCAACGAATTTCTTCGTCGTCCGCATCCCATTCTAGCCGGACATAGTTCGGCCAAGGTTCTCCTGACAAGGAGAGAGACCTTAATGAATTTAGCACATCACCGAAAGGCGAGTGATGAAAGATATCCGCGGAGGTGAACTCCATGATCAGTGCCCAATCGGATTCGATAGGCACGGATGAAGGCGGCTCGGAGTCCGTGGCCGGAGACGAATCCCGTGGTTCGGCGACACGGCTCTCGTAAGGGGTGAAGTCAGTATCCGGCTCCATTGCCACTGAGAGTGCGTCATCCATGGCGGGGTCTATCCCTCCGTCCTCGGATGGCGCAATTTGCTCCGGATTGAAGGCCGGAGTAGTTGCAGATGCGATCTCCCGAACATTGTCCGGCGGCAGAGTTACGTCGTGATTGTGCGGCGCACCTGACGTGGGCTCGAATCCGTCGAAGATCAAGTCTCCACGGATGTCGGCAGTGTAGTTTAAGTTTCCGAACCTGACCTGATGGCCAGGGGCGTAGCTCTCGATCTGCTCCAGATGGCCAAGCGAATTGGCCCACAGTGCGAAGCCGCCGAATACGAAGATCTGTCCGGGGAGGAAAACCTCACCCTCGACCGCATCGTTACCGATGATCGAAGGGGCCATCGAGCCTTATGGTGACGGCACAGTGGAACTCTCAATGAAAGCACCAATGTCGGTGTCAAAACTGGCGGATCTCGGGTAGGGGGTCCCGAACTGTGCGTCTAAGGCGGATGTTAATAAGAGGCAGGGGACACGATGTTTACCCAGGTTCGGGCCCTCTTGATGGAGGTAATACCCTACGTCCTGCTTGATTGTTCTTGATGATATGAGTATTACAAGAGTTGATCTACCACGAGATCGTAGAGGCTAAACCCTAGAAGCTAGCCTAGGGTATGATTGTCTATTCTATGGACTAAACCCTCCGGTTTATATAGACACTGGAGGTGGCTAGGGTTACACAGAGTCGGTTACAAGGGAGGAGATCCACATATCTGTATTGCCAAGCTTGCCTTCCACGCCAAGGAGAGTCCCATCCGGACACGAGACGAGGTCTTCAATCTTGTATCTTCATAGTCCAACAGTCTGGAGACCCCCTAATATAGGACTCCCTCAACCAGTGTTGTCCTTTGGTTCGCCACACAGGCTCAAAGGGATCATAAGATTATTCATGAGAAACTTCCATGTGCAGCCACAAGCTATTATGGGCTCTAGCATAGTTGAGTATGTTGCATGACCTCTTTCAGTGGTGGGCTAGCAGATGTAGGGGAAAGTATGTGTAACTGTCCACCCAGAGTAATGAGTTAATGTTTCTGAAAGACTGTGTCTCGGTCATCCGTTTCTCAAACACCCTATAGTGCAAGAAATCCAACGGAGGAGATCGAGTCTTGTGGGGAAAAGTGCGCAAACCTCTCCAGAGTGTACAAACTAATCATGGTTAGCCGTGTCCCCGGTTATGGACATCTTGAGTATCTGGTTCTTGGATTATCAGGTTGATCTCATCACTCTAAATTAATTTGTTGGTTTGTTAATTACTGTTTAATTGGGATTGAGATGGGGTTACCATTCTCAATCTTTTTCAACTACCATGATAGTTAAATAAAATATATTCCTTTATTGTAGGGAAAAATTGGCTTTTCGCAAAAACATTATAACCAGAGCCTCCACCAGCCATATATGCATGTAGTGATAGCATTTACTCGTTCATTGCTCTATTGTGTTATCTTGCCAGCATATTCCATGTGCTGACCTGTTTCGGGCTGCAACATATCATGTTGCAGACTTTTTAGACAAAGTGTAAGGTGCGCTAGGTCGTTTGTCGTGCACTCAGCTATGTCGTTGGAGTTGATGGACTCACTTTATCTTCCAAGCCTTCTATTGTTATCTTATTTAGATGGCCTTAAGCCATATTATTGTAATAAGTTCTCTTGAAACTATCAATGTAATAAGTGTGAACTACTCTATTATAAATCCTTCGAACTACTGTGTGTGTCTGCATTACCGATCCAGGGATGACACTTATGCACATAGATTTGACTATTTGAGGTCAGATCGCTACAGTTCCACTGGTTGGCGATTTCCTCCGGATCCCACTGATAAACAGACTGACGATAAGGGTCAAGTGGTGGCTCGGGCTCAGGCTCAGGCTCTGGGACTTGTCTCAGCCTCCAGTATGCGTAAATGGCCTCAGGTAAGATGAGGTACGTGCATGAAAGTACGTTAAACAGAGAGGGTGCAGGCAAGGTAATAATCTCACAATGAGTTTTAGCAAATATCAAATTATACTTAAGCATCTTCTTCTTATTCTTAACAATAAAATCATGTGCTACCATACTCTTATAATATAGAAAAATATTGGGTAGCAACTTTTCCTCTTTCGCATAATGCCTAATAGGTATCCCAAAGTATTCAGCAAGGCGTGAAGCAAAGATGCCTCCGAAGATGGGGCCCTTTGTTCGGTTGAGATTTAATCTTTAGCAACAATAGCGCCTAAGCTGAAAGTAGTATCATGAAACAAAGCATGGCACAAAATGACAATCTTAGGGGCACTAAGATTTCCACTGTTCCCGCGACAAATTAAGCGTCTACTAGCAAATATCGCAATGTAACGTAGAACAGGAAAATGTATGCTGGTAAGTCTTGCATCTAAAATTTTCCTAGTTTCTTCTACAACAATCCTATCAATAAACCCATCCACATCACTACGATGTGGTTCCTCGATGTTGCCCTCAAAGGGTATCTTGCAGACCTGACAAAAATCATGAAGTGACATCTCCTTAACCTCATCATATAAGTGAAACTCCACTGAAGGTGGTGATTTCTTAGCATGGCAATAAAAATTTTGCAGGAAAATATTAGTGAGTAGAAGATACTATTCGCACTGGTCGTGGAGGAAGTCGATGAGGCCTGCATTCTCAGCCAAATAATAAAAGTCATCGTAAATCATGGCTGCTCTCAAGAACTTATCACACGGCCATTCGCATGGTCGAACCTCTGCCGTGCGAGGAAGATTGTATTTGGGTTTTTATTCTCCTCATTCTGCTTATCCTTCGAGCTTCGGCTCGAGGATCCCCTCAACAATCTCTTCGTCATTTTCTTTCTGTGAAAATTTTCTGAAATTTTTAGTGATTGAAAATAAAAGTGAACCAAACTCAACAAAATTGATAGCAACTACTCCCACAAGTGCCTAGAGGCCATATCATGCATTAAAACTACTTTGGACCATATAAATTTGACATGCAAGCTCAAGAATAGGGTCACCTTAGCAGCAAAAATTTGCAATAAATAAAGCACTTGAAAAAAACTAATTGGACCATTGGAGGAGTCACATACCGAAGAACAATCCCCGAAAGCAGTTTTGTGAATGAAGCTTTGAGCAAGGAGATCGAAAATGGCAGTAAGATGAGCTAGAACTCGGGTTTGTGCTATGGGAGACTTTTCTGGAGGAAGACGAAGTGTGTGGGTGCTGGAATAAGTGGAGGGGGTCCACGATGTAGGGGGCGTGCCCCAGGGCCCTCATGGCCAGATGGTGGGTCCCCCTGGTGTGTTCTCAGTGCCAATAATTCTAAAATATTCTACAAAAAATCATATATCATTTTCAGGAAATTTGGAGAACTTTTATTTTTGGGGTATTTTTATTGCAAGGATAATTCAGAAAACAGACAAAAAAAAACTATTTTTGCTTTATTTAATCTAAATAACAGAAAGTAAAATGAGGGTACAGAGAGTTGTGTTTTCTAACTTCATCCACTAACAAGGTTGATCAAGTCTTGTTAACAAACTCTTTCCGAATAACATGAAACTGGAGAATTTTCGAATAACACTAAGTTACCTCCATGGGGATATGCATGTCCCCAACAATAAAAATATCATATTTCTTCTTGATAGTAGGAAGAGAGAATTCAAAACCTCCAATAGTTATCATTGAAAATTTTCCAATAGAATTGATACTGTGAACTTGAGGTTGTTTCCTTGGAAAGTGTACTGTATGCTCATTACCATTAACATGAAATGTGACATTGCCTTTGTTGCAATCAATAACAGCCCCTGAAGTGTTCAAAAAGGGTCTACCAAGGATAATCAACATACTATCATCCTCAGGAATATCAAGAATAAAAAAGTCCGTTAAAATAGTAACATTTGCAACCACAACAGGCACATCCTCACACCGACAGGTATAGCAGTTGATTTATCAGCCATTTGCAAACATATTTTAGTAGGTGTCAACTTATTCAAATCAAGTCTACGATATAAAGACAGAGACATAACACTAACACCGGCTCCAAGATCACATAAAGTAGTTTTAACATAGTTTCTTTTAATGGAGCATGGTATAGTTGGTACTCCTGGATCTCCAAGTTTATTTGGTACTCCAAGGATTCATTTTAAGCATGTCAGTCAAATGCATACGCAAAAAGATAGGTCTAATCATTTCAGCAAAGCACTCAAAATCCTCATCATCCTTTTTCTTGGATGGTTTACGAGGAAAAGGCATGGGTTTCTGAACCCATGGTTCTCTTTCTTTACCGTGCTTCCTGGCAACAAAGTCTCTCTTATCATAACGTTGATTCTTTGATTGTGGGTTATCAAGATCAACAGCAGGTTCAATCTCTACATCATTGTTATTGCTAGGTTGAGCATCATCATGAACATCCTCATTAACATTGTCACTAGGTTCATGTTCATTGCCAGAATGTGTTTCAGCATTAGAAATAGAAATATCATTGGGATTCTCAGGTGTGTCAACAACAGGTTCACTAGAAGCATGCAAAGTCCTACCATTTTTCTTTTTCTTCTTTTTAGAAGGACTAGGTGCATCAACATTAGTTCTCTGAAAATCTTGCTCAACTCTCTTAGGGTGGCCCTTAGGATACAGAGGTTCCTGAGTCATTTTACCCCCTCTAGTCACAACTCTAACAACATTATCATTTTTATTATTATTTAATTCATTGAGAAAATCATCATGTGCTTTAAGCACTTGTTCTACTTAGGTGGTAACCATAGAAGCATGTTTACTAATAAGTTTAAGGTCACCTTTAACTCTAGACATATAATCACTCAAGTATTCAATCATATAAGCATTACGTTTCAATTGTCCACCAACATAAGCATTGAAGTTTTCTTGTTTAACGATAAAATCATCAAACTCATCCAAGCATTGGCTAGCAAACTTAGTAGATGGGATTTCAGTCTTATGAAATCTATAGAGAGAATTTACCTTTACTACCTGTGTAGGGTTATCAAGACCATGTATTTCTTGAATAGGAGGTAAATTCTTAACATCTTCAGCTTTAATACCCTTTTCCTTCATAGTTCTTTGCCTCTTGCATATCTTCAGGACTGAGAAATAGAATACCCCTTTTCTTTGGAGTTGGCTTAGGAGTTGGTTCAGGAAGTGTCCAATCATTATCATTACTCAACATATTATTCAATAGCAATTCAGCTTGTTCAACAGTTCTTTCCTTGAAAATACAATCAGCAGAACTATCCAGGTGGTCTCTGGAAGCATCGGTTAGTCCATTATAAAAGATATCAAGTATTTCATTTTTCTTGAAAGGATAATCAGGCAAAGCATTAAGTAATCATAGAAGCCTCCCCCAAGCTTGTGGGAGACTCTCTTCTTCAATTTGCACGAAATTATATATTTCCCTTAAGGCAGCTTGTTTCTTATGAGCAGGGAAATATTTAGCAGAGAAGTAATAAATCATATCCTGGGGACTATACACACAACCAGGAGCAAGAGAATTAAACCATATTTTAGCATCACCCTTTAATGAGATCGGTAATAACTTAAGGATATAGTAGTAACAAATTTGTTCCTCATGAGTGAATAGGGTGGCTATATCATTCAATTTAGTAAGATGTGCCACAACAGTTTCAGATTCATAGCCATAAAAAGGATCAGATTCAACCAAAGTAATTAACTCAGGATCGACAAAGAAATCATAATCCTTATCAGAAATACAGATATGTGAAGTAGCAAAAGCAGGGTCATATTTCATTCTAGCATTCAAATATTTTCTTTCATCTTAGCTAACAGTTTCTTAAGATCATATCTATCTTTGCAAGCTAAAAGATCTCTAATAGTTTCTTCATCCATAACATAACCCTCGGGCACATCAGGCAATTCATATCTAGGGGGAGAATCTTCATCACCACTTTCATCAATATTATCAGTTTCAATAATTTCATTCTCTCTAACCCTAGCAAGTTGTTCATCAAGAAATTCACCTAATGGCACAGTATTATCAAGCATAGAAGTAGTTTCATGATAAGCATCATGCATAGCAGAAGTGGCATCATCAATAACATGTGACATATCAGAATCAATAGCAGGTGTAGGTGTCGCAAGTTTACTCAAAACAGAAGGTGAATCAAGTGCAGAGCTAGATGGCAGCTCATTACCTCCCCTCGTAGTTGAGGCAAAAATCTTGGTTCTTTCATCTTTCAAGTTTGTCATAGTGATCAACAGATATAAATCCCAAGTGACTCAAAGAATAGAGCTATGCTCCCCGGGAACGGCGCCAGAAAATAGTCTTGATAACCCACAAGTATAGGGATCACAGCAGTTTTCGAGGGTAGAGTATTCAACCCAAATTTATTGATTCGACACAAGGGGAGCCAAAGAATATTCTCAAGTATTAGCAGCTGGGTTGTCAATTCAACCGCACCTGAAAGACTTAATATATGCAGCAAAGTATTTAGTAGCAAAGTAATATGGAAGTAGCGGTAACGGTGGCAAAAGTAATAGTAGTAGTTTTCGTAGTGATTGTAACAGTGGCAACAGAAAAGTAACTAAGCAAAGATCAATATGCGAAAAGCTCGTAGACAATGGATTAGTGATTGATAATTATGTCGAATGCGATTCCTCATGCAACAGTTATAACATAGGGTGACACAGAACTAGCTCTAGTTCATCAATGTAATGTAGGCATGTATTCCGAATATAGTCATACGTGCTTATGGAAAAGAACTTGCATGTCATCTTTTGTCCTACCCTCCCGTGGCAGCGGGGTCCTATTGGAAACTAAGGGATATTAACACTTAATGAATACCGGAACAAAGCATTAACACTTAATGAATACATGAACTCCTCAAACTATGGTCATCACCGGGAGTGGTCCCGTTTATTGTCACTTCGGGGTTACCGGATCATAACACATAGTAGGTGACTATTGACTTGCAAAATAGGATGAATAAGTAACATATATTCATGAAAACATAATAGGTTCAGATCTGAAATCATGGCACTCGGGCCCTAGTGACAAGCATTAAGCATAGCAAAGTCATAGCAACATCAATCTTAGAACATAATGGATACTATGGATCAAACCCTAACAAAACTAACTCGATTACATGGTAAATCTCATCCAACCCATCACCGTCCTGCAAGCCTACGATGGAATTACTCACTCACGGCGGTGAGCATCATGAAATTGGTGATGGAGGAAGGTTGATGATGACGATGGCGACGGTTTCCCCTCTCCGGAGACCCGGACGGACTCCAGATCAGCCTCCCGAGAGAGATTAGGGCTTGGCGGTGGCTCCATATTGTAAAACATGATGAATCCTTCTCTCTGATTCTTTTCTCCCCAAACGTGAATATATAGAGTTGGAGTTGACGTTGGTGGAGCCTCGGGGGCCCATGAGGCAGGGGCTGCGCCCGAGGGGGGCGCCCTGCACCCTCGTGGATAGGGTGTGGGCCCCCTGGTGTTGATTCTTTCGCCAGTATTATTTATTAATTCCAAAACGTGTCTCCATTGATTTTCATGTCATTCTGAGAACTTTTATTTCTGCACAAAAATAACACCATGGCAATTCTGCTGAAAATAGAGTCAGTCCGGGTTGGTTCCATTCAAATCATGCAAGTTAGAGTCCAAAACAAGGTCAAAAGTGTTTGGAAAAGTAGATACACTGGATACGTATCAGGAGGTGAAGGCGAATGGAGTAGCCCCTTATAAAGAGGCAGAATTGAAGACCGAACAGGTCGCCCGCCGCTAGCACAAGGAGATGGTGGCCAAAGTAGAGCAAGAACTGAAGGGCGCCATCGGCAAGTGCGAGGCCTTGGAGGAGAAGACGACGGCCCAAGCGGCCGAACTCGCCAAGGCTCTCCAGGAGTCAAAAGAGGCACGGACCGAGGCCCAGAGTGCTCGTGAAGATATCCGGTGGGCCGAACAAATAGCGGCTGGTAAGACCTTTCTTTTCCAGAGTATATTTGCGGGTAAAGGATATGCCTTGCTCACTCGTCTGTGGAGTTCTCCGGATGCCTTTGCGGATATACCAAGGAGTGCGCCCGATGCCGCGCAGTTCTTTCAGGCCCAGGAGGGGAACTCGACGGAGAAGCTGCTCTGGTCTGAGTTCCTGGCGTCGGAGCACCCGACGTTGTTGAGCAACCTGTAAGTGCATCTAGTGCCACCCCTAGTTGGTTTTGGAGTATTGACGACAAACCTAGTTGAGGGACTAATGTGTTTGTGAGAATTGCAGGATAACACAGGTAGAAGTCCCTCATCGATTCGGTTTTACTACCAGAGATGACCCCTAAAAATGTATGAAGACATTGAAGTCAAAGGTGGTATATGAAGATATTCACATTGAAGACTATGACAAGAGAAGACACGATATGAAGCCTATGGAGCTCGAAGACTTAGATCTTTCGTAGGTCTTTTTCTTTTGTGTTGAGTCATAGGAACCACCGTACTGTTAAGTGGGGTCCAAGAGAACCAGTCAGAATGACTAAAGTGATGCCTAAACCAAAAACCTATGTCTTCGAGTGAAGACTATGAGAGCGAATCTTGTCCAGAGTCGGACAAGTCAGCTTTGCTTGTAGCCCAAGTAAAGTTGCCGTGTGAGTTTGAAATCTGACCGTTGGAACACGTGTCAGTTCCTTAGTGACCCAGGGTCATTTCGGACAAATCAGGTCGGGTTGCCAAGTGGCTATAAATAGCCCACCCCCTACAACCATAAATGGTTGGCTGCTCAGATTGAAAGTATGGCTTTTGTCGTTTGAGAGCAACCCACCTTGAAGCCTTTGAGAGAGAATTCCTTGTGAGGATAAAAGCCCTAACCACCAGAGCCAGAGAGAATTGGGCATCACTTAAGTCTTCTTGTCTGTGTGATCTGAAGACTTATTACACTTGAGGACTGTGCATCCTCCAGCCGGTTAGGCGTCGCGTTCTGAGCATCCAAGAGACATTGTGGATTGCCGGTGAACGAAGTCTGTGAAGGTTTGGGAGTCTACCTTGAAGACTTACCAGAGTGATTGGGCGAGGTCTATGTGACCTTAGCTCAAGGAGAATACGGTGAGGACTGGGTGTCCTGAGCTGCGTGTTCAGGACTTGGTGTCCGGGACTGTGTGTCCTAAGGTTTAAATACCTAGCCGCTCCAACCAGACGTATAGTTGTCACAGCAACTGGAACTGGTTCAACAAATCATTGTTTTCAATGAGTCACTGGTTTCATCTTCACTTCACTTTACTTACTGTTCCTCCTTGTGAAGTCATTGTATGTTTTCTCTATCATTTGTCTTCACTGAGTGACTGCGTGTTCTGTTTGGCTTCACAATATCTTCCTACCTGATCCTTACTACCTAGCTGCTATTAGTCTTTGTGCTTTCACTTCATTGAATACTTGACTATGGTTTGCCTAGTGTAGTCTACCTTCCGCTGCATGGTAATAGGTTTAATTTTATCGTTTGTCTTCAAAACTCCTATGTTCTGAAGACTTTCATAAAAATCGCCTGTTCACCCTCCCTCTAGTCGATATAACGCACTTTCAATTGGTATCAGAGCAAGGTGCTCCCTTGTTTTGTGTGATTCGGTTTAACCACCTGGAGTTTTAGCTATGTCGACTGTAGGGATAATTAAAGTCTCCGCTGCGTGCCCCGTCTTCGATGGAACTGAATATCCCTACTGGAAGAATAAGATGCGTATGCATCTTGAAGCCATTGACGTCGACCTATGGTATGTCATCGAGAACGGCGTTCCCAAGGCTGGAGAAGGTGTCACTGTTGCTGATGTCAAGAAATTCGTTCAACTGGACTCTACTGCCAAGAATATCATCTGTGGTCATCTGACCAAAGGACAGTATGGCCGTGTGAGTGCTTTGAAGACATCCAAGCTGGTCTGGGACTGGCTCTCCAAGGTCAATGAAGGCATCTCAACCCAGAGAGATCAGAGAATCAGTGTCCTTCGCAACCTCTTCAACCACTTCAAGCGAAATGACAATGAGAATGTTCATCACACATTTGACCGGCTCACTGACATCACAAATGAGCTTCAAGCCCTCGGCGCCACTGAGATTACCAAACACGAAGTCGTCAAGACGCTGCTGAGATCACTTGATAGTTCGTTTGACATCCTGGCCCTGATGATTCAAGAACGTCCTGATTTCAAGACACTCGATCCGTCTGACATGCTTGAGAGGCTCAACACACATGAGTTTCAGCTTTCGGAGAAAAGAGAGACCTACGGTCCAAACTATGAGCGAACTCGTGCCTTGAAGGCAAAAGCTGTATCATCATCTGAAGAAGAATCGGACAGCAGTTCTGATGACCCTGAAGACATTGGAAGGGAACTTGCTATGCTTGTCAAGAAGTTCCAAAAATTCACCAAGAAGAAAGGCTTCAGAAAGTCTTCCCGATCAAGTTCAAGGAATGATGAAGTTCCTGCTTATGACTACAAGAAGAAAACATGTCACAAGTGCAAGAAACTTGGCCACTTCATCTCTGAGTGTCCACAGTGGGACAATGAGAACAAAAAGAAGAAGAAGAGCAAGGAATATGACTCTGACGACAAGAAGAAGAAGAAGAAGAAGAAGAAGAAGAAATACTCAAAGTCTTCTTCCAAGTCTTCCTCAAAGTCTTCATCACACAAGAAGAGCTCATCTGGCAAGGCACGTGCGTGTGTTGGCAAGGAAATGGATTCAGAGGAGGAGTCTGCTTCTGAGGAGGCGGAGGTGGAGTCTGAGGAGGAGTCTGACTCAGGCGTCGCAAGTCTGGCTACAGCATATGTTGCCAAGTCCATCTTCAACACTGAAGACAATGACTTCATCACCGACACCGATGCAAATGACAAGGACTACTCCGCTTCTACCTACTGCTTCATGGCACGCGGTGCCAAGGTAAACACACGCACTACTCACTATCAAACATCTAGTGACGATGACTCTGATTGTGGTTCAAAACCTAGCTACAAAACACTTGCTAAAATTGCAACTGAAAAACAAAAAGCTATGGAACATATTCAAAAATTGTTAGACAGAAGCGATGATCTGTTAGGTGTTGAAATGACTCGATCTGAATCCTTAATTGAAGACATAAAAAATCTTCACGTTAAGTATCAAGAACTTGAAAGTCGTCATGAAACTCTCTCAACAACTCATGAAAAGCTTTCCTAGGATTATCTTCAAAGGAAGCAAGATCTTGAGAAATTGAGAGCGGTTCATGAAGATCTTCAAACGGAAAACGAGTCACTTCGCTCCAAACAGATCAGTCCCGCTCAGGAAGGATTTGAACCACCATGTCTTAAATGCATTGAGCATGATAATGCTACTTCTGTTGCTGAATGTTCTACTGCTACTGCTGTTGCAATATCTTCAACTGTTGATGCGGTAACTAACCCCTCTGCTGAGGATACCACCACTATTGCTGATGAGAATGCTAGGTTGAAGACATTGCTTGAAACAGGGATGTACAAAAGTCTTAAAGGGCATCAGACGCTGTGCGATGTCCTGAAAAAGCAGATTCTGAACCGAAACCCTAGGAAAGAGGGTGTAGGGTTCGTAAGGAAAATGAATGCAGATGGCTCTTACTGGAAACCTGAGCAGTACCCCAAAACCATGTGGGTTGCTGCAAAGGAACCTTCAGCAGATCCATCCAATCTATCTGGCTTCACTTGTGCTAACCCCATTATCATTGATGAATCCTTTGATGCAAACTATATACTGTTTAAGAATCAGAATGGTGAAGTGTTTGCCAGGTACATTGGTACTAACTGCAGGAATGGACCGCCTATGAAGAAGATCTGGGTTCTGAAAAGGTGTTTGGAGAGTCTTCATGTGAATGTCATCATGACACCTCACGTGAAGAAGACAAACCTCAGACCAAAGGCTTCATACGGTCCAAAGGCTTCATACAGATAGAGGACTCACCTGAGTCGCACTAACGCAAATGTTTTGCAGGAAAATCATACTCAGGCATATGAATATGAGAGCGGTTCATCAAACCGCCATGTTCATAAGACCAAGAACTATTCTGCTTATTCTTATGAGTACTATTATCCGCCTGCAAGACTGTTTGCTAAGGCTTCAAAGCCAAAATTCTCAGATGCTGCACTTAGACTTATTGCTTTTAAGCCACCCTTGAAGATGTGGGTGGTTAAGAAGGCTTAACTCTCTTTTGCAGGGAAAGGTCTCCAGCAGAAAACCAAAATCGTCTGACGCTATTGCTGGGGACCTTAAACATCCTGTAGGGCGCAAGATCAAATGCCCAAATGGTCTTACTATGTACTTCGTACCTGAATCGCTTGCTACTCTCCCTATTAGTCCTAACCTGGATCTAAGCTTTCATAACCCACTGGTTCGTCAAATGTTTTTGCTTCACAATGCTCTTGGTGAAGCCTATCCCCCTAACTGCACTGTTGGGTACGACACTATCGTCTTCAGAATGGATTATTGACAGTGGGTGTACAAATCACATGACTGGCAAAAGAAGTCTTCTTATGGACTCAACCTTACGTCCATCCAACAAGAGCCACATCACATTTGCTGACACTGGTAAAAGTAAGGTATTGGGTCTAGGTAGAGTTGCAATCTCAAGGGATCAACACATGGACAAAGTCATACTTGTTGAATCCCTTGGCTTCAACTTAATGTCTGTCTCAATGCTTTGCGATTTGAACATGATCGTAATATTTGGAAAATATCATTGCCTTGTACTAATGGAATCTGACAAGTCTCTAGTGTTTGAAGGGTATCGAAAAGATGATTTGTACGTGGTAGATTTCTCAGCAGGGCCACAGCTTGCAGTATGTCTTCTAGCAAAGGCTTCAGAATGCTGGCTCTGGCATCGGAGGCTTGGACATGCTGGCATGAGGAACCTCCACACCCTTGCGAAGAAGAAGCATGTCATAGGCATCGAGGGCGTCAAGTTCAAGAAAGACCACTTATGCGGTGCCTGTGAAGTAGGGAAGATGACGAGGGCCAAACATCCCTCGAAGACAATCATGTCCACTACTCAACCCTTCGAACTGCTTCACATGGATCTTTTCGGTCCCACTCATTACTCAACTCTAACTACTACTGCTTGCCTCTATGGCTTCGTTATTGTTGATGATTATTCTAGATATACTTGGGTGCACATAATCCTTTACAAGACTGAAGTGCAGGATGTCTTCAGACGCTTCGCCAATCGAGCTATGAACAATTTTGGCACCAAGATAAAGCACATCAGAAGTGACAATGGCACTGAATTCAAGAACACTGGCCTTGATACATATCTTGATACCTTGGGCATCACACATGAATTCTCAGCCCCGTACACGCCACAGCAAAATGGCATCGTCAAACGCAAGAACAGAACACTAATTGAGATGGCCAGAACGATGCTAGATGAATACAAGACCCCAAGAAAATTCTGGCCCGAAGCCATTGATACTGCATGCCATACAATCAATCGTGTTTATCTTCACAAGCTACTGAACAAGACATCTTATGAGCTCCTTACTGGTAAGAAGCCAAATGTCAGTTACTTCAGAGTATTTGGCGCAAGGTGCTGGATCAAGGACCCACATCACACCTCAAAATTTGCACCAAAAGCACATGAGGGTTTTATGCTCGGATATGGAAAGGATTCGCACTCCTACAGAGTCTTCAATCTCTTTCATTACAAAGTGGTTGAAACAGTGGATGTGCGGTTCGATGAGACCAACGGTTCACAAAGAGAGCAGCTACCAAATGTGCTAGATGAAGTTCCATCCAGTGAATCAATCAAGCTAATGGGAACTAGAGAAATTATACCTTTTGAAGCTCATCCTGAAGAAGAACTTATCATTTCAGCACCTGATCAACATGAAGACAATGCTCAGCCTGAAGACATTCCTTCCAACAACGACAATGAACAGCAAGAGCAAAGTCTTCACCCTGTACATCCTCGCGTTGCCAATGAAGTGCAGATTGAAAGAATAATTGATAGCATCAATGCACCTGGTCCACTCACTCATTCAAGGGAAACTCAGCTAGAAAATTTCTGTGGGCACTTCGCATTCGTCTCAATAGCAGAACCCAAGAAAGTTGAAGAAGCCTTCATGGAACCTGAATGGATTCAAGCTATGCAAGAAGAGCTTCAACAGTTTGAGCTGAACAATGTATGGGAACTGGTTAAGCGTCCTGATCCACGGAAGCACAATATAATAGGCACCAAATGGATATACCGCAATAAGTAAGATGAGCATGGTCAAGTTGTCAGAAACAAAGCTCGTCTCGTTGCTCAAGGATATACTCAAGTGGAAGGCATTGACTTCGATGAAACATTTGCTCCTGTGGCTAGACTTGAAGCCATACGCATACTGCTGGCCTATGCAAATCATCATAACATACTTCTATATCAAATGGATGTGAAGAGTGCTTTTCTCAATGGCAAGATTGAAGAAGAAGTGTATGTTGCACAACCACCTGGCTTTGAAAATCCAAAACATCCTGACATGGTATACAAGCTCAACAAGGCACTGTATGGCCTCAAACAAGCCCCTCGGGCCTGGTATGACACACTCAAATACTTCCTGAAGAGCAAAGGCTTCATACCTGGTTCCCTAGATCCCACTCTTTTCACGAAGACATATGATGGTGAACTGTTTGTGTGCCAAATATATGTGGATGACATTATCTTCGACTGCACCAATCAGAAGTACAGTGAAGAGTTTGGATATATGATGCAAGAGCAATATCAGATGTCCATGATGGGGGAGCTGAAGTTCTTCCTTGGTCTTCAAATACGACAACAACGCAATGGCATCTTCATATCTCAAGAGAAGTATCTCAAAGATTGCCTGAAGAAGTTCGGTATGCAAGACTGCAAAGGCTTCACAACACCAATGCCAGCCAAACATCATCTGGGTCCTGACGACAATGGTAAAGAGTTCGATCAAAAGGTATACCGCTCCATGATTGGTTCTTTGCTTTATCTATGTGCATCTAGGCCAGATATTATGCTTAGTGTTTGCATGTGTGCTCGATTTCAAGCGGCACCAAAGGAGTCACATCACTTAGCTGTGAAGCGAATTCTTCGATATTTGGCTCACACCCCAACTCTAGGATTATGGTATCCAAAGGGCTCAGAGTTTGATCTGGTTGGATTCTCGGATGCTGATTACGCTGGTGACAAAGTTGATCGCAAGTCTACATCAGGCACATGTCACTTTCTGGGACGATCACTTGTATGTTGGTCTTCAAAGAAGCAGAACTGTGTATCTCTCTCCACTGCTGAATCTGAATACATTGCTGCTGGATCTTGCTGCGCTCAGCTTCTGTGGATGAAGCAAACACTCAAGGACTATGGCATTCATCTGAAGCAAGTGCCACTTTACTGCGACAACGAAAGCGCCATCAAGATTGCTAACAACCCAGTTCAGCACTCAAAGACAAAGCACATTGAAATTCGTCATCACTTTCTCAGAGATCATGTTGTGAAGGAAGACATTGATATCATACACGTCAACACTGAAGAGCAATTAGCAGATATCTTCACCAAGCCCTTGGATGAGAAGAGGTTTTGCAAGTTACGGTGTGAGCTAAATATCCTGGAATCCTCAAATGTCCTGTGATCAGGCACACATCCTAACCCTTATGCATATTGATGACTTAGATGTGCAACACACGAAGTGAAGTATATCTTCAATCAATGAAGACATACATTCTAAGTGTGAATACATTAATGTGGAATTTGACTTCGGAGCGCCACGATAATTGTGCGCCGTGTCTGGGTCTAATACTTCCTATACGGTGGGTAACGCCACCACCAAACGTTCTATTTTGAAGTGTTTCACCGATGGCGTTACCTTGCAATGTATTCACATTTGGTTTGGCTTCGAACTCAACATATTTTCATGATTATCTTCACTATGTTGATTATATATATATATGCTAGTGTTCTGTCCTCTACAGCATTCACTTATAGCTATGTCTTCGTGTTGAATCTTTTGAACTAAGTGAATGTGATCGGACCCCAACTTCTCTATGCTTTCTATCTCAAACTCTATCTCTCCAAGTCATATGCATTCTATTGAAACTGTTGAATGTCTTCTCTGCGTCCTTGTCAGCAGAAGATACAGAGACAACCATTAAGTCCGTTTTCAATCCTCATTCCTCCACATGAAATCCGGAGAAGTAGGAACGACCACCCGACAATCCAGGCGTGCGTGGGACGTGGAACAAAACCCAAAATTCCGCATACTGGCCACGTGTTCCTCAGATGCGAATCGCCAGGGGCACCTGTGTAATAGCACAGTGCCGCCCCTGTGTCTATAAATACACACTCACAGTGGTCATTATCTCTTCTTCCACCCTCGCACAAGCCCTAGCGCCACCGCTAGCTCTCGACGACGCCGGCGACGAAGCGCTTCACTGCCGCAACCTCTCCGACACCGTCTTCACGCCGACCGCGGACATCGTCCTCTCCGCCGTCACCGTAGGTGTCCTCCGTCGCCAAGTTAGGGCACGGAAGAGTGAACTGCTCGGCCTCATCTCCCACTCCGTCTAGCAGTTCTCAGTGTGGTAAATAAAACTCCCTTTTTACAGCACCATTGATCCTATTGATCTGTCACTTTCTACCATAAGCAGTTTCTGTTCACACAAGCTAGATCTCTCTCATACTGCATCTCATAACATGCCTAGTATATTCACTTGTACTTCACAAAGTAGTTAGATTCCTCACTTGTACTGATCTGTGGATTCGTACAAATCTGGAACCAACTTCTTATCTATGAGTGAATGTCTTCGCACGATGAGGTCAATGTCTTCTAAACTGATTTATCTTCAAAATCTTCTGAGAATGCATATGACCTCTTCCCCTTCCCTCGCACCTTAATGCTGTCACAGGTACATGTCCGTGGGAGAATCCTTTGGTTCTCATAGTCTGCATTCATTTGCAGAATTCTTACAGCATCACATAAATTCTCCTGAAGCCAGTTCCTGTTGGTCCAGCAAGAGAAAGCCTTTGAACGTCTTGAAGTCTTTCAAGTTAAAGTTTATGGCTTCAGAGAAAGCAGCAAGGAAGGGGGGCAGACAACGTCATGGCGGAACATCCAGAGATCTGCCTGATGAACTCGCAAAAATGTATAAGACAGATCCTGAAGAAGATTATAGTCAGCGCAAGACCCGAATCCAATGGATTCGACGCTATTGGGCAGAACAATCGTTCAAATACCGCTTCACAACCCAAGAGTATGCTGAGAAAAGTGCCATCAAAAGACCGTGGGGAGACATCTTATATAAGAACCTTCTACCCAGGTCCAGAGATGAAGCTATTGCCCAAAGCTTCTATCCATGCATGGTCCATGGGCCACAGCCTGATGATGCACATCCGTCGTCACTACTCTGGTGTCGTGACGACAATCTGTTCAAGCACAACTTCCAGTTTTCCCAAAACTCAGCGAAGCAAAACAAGAAGAAATTTGGGTTAGACTTCAACCCTGGTCCCTCAGCACCAAGGGCAGATGGCACACGACATGCAGAACCCAATGTCATCGGTCCATTCGCTAACCTTGAAGGCCTCATCACCTACATCTTGGTTCAAGGGACTGCAGTGAATGAGCCTGCGGCTGACACTGAGTTTGATGACGCGCCTGCAGTACCGAAGCCAAAGCAGTTGAAGAAGCCAAAAAGCTTCAAAGCCAGCCCCTTCACCAAAAATCTCAAGGGCGATGCCATTGGCAACTGCACCTCCTGAAGACAGTGTGCAGTCTGAAGATTTATCACGCGTCTCCAAGCCCCAGAAGGCCAAGATGCCTCTATCTCACACTGGCAAAGAGCTAACAGCTGCTGCCATCCTGCGCAACGACGACATTGATCTGTCAAGTGATGAAGATCTTGCAGATGACGCTCTTGAGCAACTCATCAAGAGCAAAGAAGAAGCAGAAATATTCAATGATCTGCCTCTCTTTGATGTCACCATAATCCACAACTTCATTGACGAGTGGTTTGACACGCCAAACATCAGCTTTGAAGATCTGCAGCTTCCTATTGGCCTCAGTGTCGCCTTCCAAGGCGCCATTGCTTCAAAACTTGCTATTGCCCAGCGCATTGTTGAACTGAAGCAGAAGATTGACTATGAAAAGGCTCAGTTCAAGAATCATATGGCCAAGCTCAGCGTGCAAGAAGTGAAGAACTTCAAGACAATGATGCACGAGCTCAAGGAAGCCTTTGTGAAGAAGCGTGCAGAAGCTCAGGGTTCGCGTGAGCGCATGAAGACTCTGGCTGACAGATGTGTGCAAGCCTATAATGAGGCTGAGAAGTGCAAAGCACTTGGGCATCCTGGCATCGACCCCAGGATGGCCACAAAGAAGAAGAAGAAGCCTGCTATAGCTGATGCACCAAGGCAAGAAGCAGTTCCGATTGTCTTCCCAACAAGAATGACTGGCTCGAAGCCAAAGAGCCGGTCAACAGCTTCAGAGCTCAAGAAGACAAGAACTGTTGAGGCTGAAGCCAGGAAGAGGAAACAATCTGAAGCCTCTCCTACTGCCCCCACCAAGAAAAAGAGAAAGACCAAGAAAGCTCGGGCTGCTCCCACAGAGCCCTTGATAGTTGAACCCATTTCTATGGTTCATCCTGACGCAGAACGTCAACTGACAGTTCATGAGCCTGCTTCCACAGAGGCTCCTGAAGTTGAAGACATTCCAGCAGCTGATCCCATCGCTGCTGAAGACATTGGTCATCATGACAATGTAGAAGATGATGCAGTCCTTCCTCAGTTTGAAAACAGCGAACTCATCAGCATTGGTCGTCCACTGACGCCACTTGCACAGGATGCTTCATGGGTAGATCGCCCACAAGAGGAAGAAGACTATGAGGCCCAGCCCACTCCAACTCCACCGGCGTCGTCTGCATTCTGCAGGCTTCGCAAAGGTCCAAGGCCTCAAGTCTCTGCTGAAGACATTCCGGCTGCATCAGCCGCAGAAGAAGAAGTACCACAAGATCCCACTCCCTTGTTCCACCAAGAAGCAGTTCTCCAGGAGAACGTGCCTATGACCGACCCTCCAGCTAGTCAAGTGGAGGATGAAAATCCTGAGGCTGCCACAACCACCAAAGAAGCTAATGTGGAGCCCTCCCCAGCAAAAGCTTCAGAAGACAGCGAAGCCACTGATCCCGCCACTTCTGTCCCTGAGTCTGCTGCCGGTCCCCAATTCAACTATCATGTTGAGCACAGGCCTCAGGTCTAGAAGCCAATCCCAAGACTGCCAAGGTTTCCAGGTCCTGCATCAGCACCTGGCTCCTTCAACATCAATGGCTTCAGGGCAGACAACACGTTCTTCAATAGCTCCAGGAACCCTTACTCAAGGGAAAGGATATCATCTGATTGGTTCTGGAGCTATCCTCAGCGAAGCTATTACTCTTGCATTCTTTACAACCAAGGTCGCATCTTCCCTCACAAGCGCCTTGATGTTGAAGCTATAGCTGGTCTGCCCTGTCTAGAACAAGCGTTGGATTGCTTCAAGCAAGTGGGTCTGCTGCAGTTTGTTACTGATGAAGAGCATTGGAATGAAGAACTGCTGCTACTATTCTATGCCACACTTCACATCAAAGGAGATAGCAGAGATCCGAAGACTTGGGTCCTAGAGTGGATGAGTGGCAACGTTCATCACGAAGCCAATGCATTTGACATCATTGAGCTCACTGGCTTGCCCACTCCTGGCGATCTCTTCGAGCAAGGCTGTCTGCTGCATGCTGAAGCTATTGAGAGCATCTTTCAGCGACCAGAACCTAATATGAGTAAAATGCTCGGCATGATGAAGCCATTGCCCCCAGATGCTGCGTATCCCACAGAGTTCTTCGTTGAAGACCTTGAGTACCTGCCCAGAACCATCTATCACATCATCAGGCGAACTCTCTGGCCTATCAAAGGGCACTCTCCAAATGCCAAGCTTCAGGGTGCAATGAAGACTTTGGTCTTCTATATACTTCATGGCAAATGCTTCAATGCATAGGACTTCTTCATACGCCAACTTGCTGCATCAGGCATTGATCTGTTTGGTTTGAAGTTCTACGCCCCTTGGGTCATGCGGCTGATCAAGCTACACTCCGCCATCTCGTATCAGCCCTCAGCCCGCAACCATCGGATCTTCTTGCCTGACGTGGACATGTCTACTGAAGCCATATATTCTGAGCCTGCCAAGCAACCTCTAAGTCTTCAGAATGCAGAACATCAGAGTTTTACTCAGAACGTTGAAGGCGTTGAAGCAGTTTCACGGGTGTATCCTTTGGCTGGCACTACACGTGCACCACACCCTGCTTCAACTGAAGCCACTGACAGTGCCACTGCTCCAAGACCCAAGAAGCGCACTCGTGTTCTCAACGACCGAGAGCTTCTTGTGGCTCTACATCAGAAACAAGATAGGCATCATGACTGGCTGAAGCGTCAGATGAAAAGCCTCTTGGTGGATGTTAATCGCACCCGAAATCTTGCCACCAAGAATGCTTTCGTTGCCCATGAAACCCGTCGCCGCACATGGAAAGGGCTAACGATGATGCTGTCTGAAGCTGATCTTCAAGAGGATGGCTTCACTGAGAGATTCAAGTTTGACTCCACACCTCCTTGCAAGGCTGTGCTGCTAGGAACTCCATCCCTTGAAGACTTTGAGTTCTCTTCCTCTGTTGCCACAGTGACTGCCAGAATTATTGAGGAAGAAGACGATGCTACTTCACCTCCATATCCTTCAGCACCTCCAAGCTCTTCTGCACCGCTAAACAACACCAACAACCCTGCTACTTCTCCTACTCCTCATGGGAACGAGTAGAGGCTCTATGTCTTCAAACCTTTTTGGTCATTACTGACAAAAGGGGGAGAAGCATATGAGATTGATAGTCTTCAAGCGGGTCCATATGGGAGGGTGCTTTATATTTTGCTTCGTGCTTACAACTCTCATTTTTGCTACATTTGGTTCTTATGAGTTGTAACACTTAAACTAGATGGTCGTCTGCTACTTATTTGCCACCTTGTTTTGCGAAGATAAATTCCGCATGTGCGACGATAAATTCTGCACTTAGCTCATTCTGCAGACGTCCATTTTCCATTATGCATGTCATTATCTTCATATACCTTCACATGCATAGTGGATTGTCATCATAAGTTGAAGTGGATCACCACAAGTACAACCTTCCATGTGCATTTGCATTCCAAAAGCAAATTAACTGATATGCACATCTTTAGGGGGAGCCCTTGCAACTTATGAAGACAATTCCTTATTCTTTACAATTTCACAGATTATATTCCCCATTGAAAACTTCAACTAGTTTGTCATCAATCACCAAAAAGGGGGAGATTGTAAGTGCATCTAGTGCCACCCCTAGTTGGTTTTGGAGTATTGACGACAAAACTAGTTGAGGGACTAATGTGTTTGTGAGAATTGCAGGATAACACAGGTAGAAGTCCCTCATCGATTCGGTTTTACTGCCAGAGATGACCCCTAAAAATGTATGAAGACATTGAAGTCAAAGGTGGTATATGAAGATATTCACATTGAAGACTATGACAAGAGAAGACACGATATGAAGCCTATGGAGCTCGAAGACTTAGATCTTTCGTAGGTCTTTTTCTTTTGTGTTGAGTCATAGGAACCACTGTACTGTTAAGTGGGGTCCAAGAGAACCAGTCAGAATGACTGAAGTGATGCCTAAACCAAAAACCTATGTCTTCGAGTGAAGACTATGCGAGCGAATCTTGTCCAGAGTCGGACAAGTCAGCTTTTCTTGTAGCCCAAGTAAAGTTGCCATGTGAGTTTGAAATCTGACCATTGGAACACGTGTCAGTTCCTTAGTGACCCAGGGTCATTTCAGACAAATCAGGTCGGGTTGCCAAGTGGCTATAAATAGCCCACCCCCTACAACCATAAACGGTTGGCTGCTCAGATTGAAAGTATGGCTTTTGTCGTTTGAGAGAAACCCACCTCGAAGCCTTTGAGAGAGAATTCCTTGTGAGGATAAAAGCCCTAACCACCAGAGCCAGAGAGAATTGGGCATCACTTAAGTCTTCTTGTCTGTGTGATCTGAAGACTTATTACACTTGAGGACTGTGCATCCTCCAGCCGGTTAGGCGTCGCGTTCTGAGCATCCAAGAGACATTGTGGATTGCCGGTGAACGAAGTCTGTGAAGGTTTGGGAGTCTACCTTGAAGACTTACCAGAGTGATTGGGCGAGGTCTATGTGACCTTAGCTCAAGGAGAATACGGTGAGGACTGGGTGTCCTGAGCTGCGTGTTCAGGACTTGGTGTCCGGGACTGTGTGTCCTAAGGTTTAAATACCTAGCCGCTCCAACCAGACGTACAGTTGTCACAGCAATTGGAACTGGTTCAACAAATCATTGTCTTCAACGAGTCACTGGTTTCATCTTCACTTCACTTTACTTACTGTTCCTCCTTGTGAAGTCATTGTATGTTTGCTCTATCATTTGTCTTCACTGAGTGACTGTGTGTTCTGTTTGGCTTCACAATATCTTCCTACCTGATCCTTACTACCTAGCTGCTATTAGTCTTTGTGCTTTCACTTCATTGAATACTTGACTATGGTTTGCCTAGTGTAGTCTACCTTCCGCTGCATGGTAATAGGTTTAATTTTATCGTTTGTCTTCAAAACTCCTATGTTCTGAAGACTTTCATAAAAATCGCCTATTCACCCCCCTCTAGTCGATATAACGCACTTTCACAACCAGATGAAGCAACTGTCGGAGATGCATAGGATGTCCGGATTGGCCATGAAGGATCTCATAGTCCGGCTCTGGCCAACCGAACCCATTCCTAGCAGCTACTTCGGCTTGGTCAGGCGACTCGTCGATGCGCTGCCTCGAGTCGAAGCTGTGAAGCGCTCGGCGTGCATAGAGGTTGCGCGGATGGCCTTTGCCCGTGCCAAGATGCACTGGGCGAAGATGAAGGCCACCGATGTTGCAACCACCGGCCCGCCCGAAGGCAAGGACCACCGCAAGCCAGAGAGGTACTTTGAAGATGTCCTAGAGGGTGCCTGAATAGTAGAGGGCCAATGCTCAAAGGATGTTATGTCTGAGTGAATGTATCAGTGCTGGTAAAACTTCGTTTTGCGGACCAAAGCATGTAGTATATTCTATTCCTTTATCTGAAGTTATTTTCCTCCTTTGCGGCATTTTTAACTCTAAAAGTTTGCCAGTCGTTGGCTTCAGCCCCCACGTAGATGCTACAGGGGTGTTCGGTATAGCGCATGAGCACACTTGACTCAATGTCTTGGTCCATAAAGGAGGTGTCTGCGCAACAAACCAGGCAATCAGACTATGCGGCTTTATTACTTTCACTTAGCCATAGGAGTTTGACAGTGGGGCTAAGTACTAGCTCTTGGTGCGTAAGCGGCCGTCCAGACTAGGATGCCTTTGTCGCATGACTAGGTGAAGACCAGCCCTTTGTATAATACGGAGTAAATCACGAATGATTTGTAGCGAGTCACCGAATCGCCGACCAGCTCTTGCCATATCATGACAGTCAGTTTTCGACTTTCTCTACTGACGTGTTTGACCGGACGAACCAGAAACAGAATCACAGTAGTTCTCCCTTTACTACCTTAGCCGAACTAGTGGAACGTAAGGTGGTAATCACAGGAGCTGGGAAACCCAACTATAGACCAAAGACATGATTCGGAGCTGCTGCATATAATGCAATATTCGGGACGCCGAAGTGTACCCCAGAAGAGTTTGAACTTTTTTAAATATACTCGGCCGAGTAGAGTCCCCGGCATTTAGGCCGGATCGGAGTATATGTGGCAATCTGAAGCAAGGAGGGAAAACAGATTATAAAATAAGCCCATACCGAACAGGGTTTGGCGATAAACTGCTTCCTTGATATTCTGATTAATACGTCAAGACGTGCTATTACAGAAAATGCCATAAACATCAAGGCTATTTTACATGCCGAGAATTTGTACACGAGGGAAGCTGTATACAGGGCCTAAAAAGAAAAGGTAGTCTTAAATATCCCATTGATGCCCTGCCGCACGTGTGCGTCGTTTCTCCTTGGTAGAAAATCCTTTGAGAAGAGCAATCGACGGTCGTTTATACAAAAAGGGGTCTGGAAAAGAGCCCTTGCACGACCGTAGGGTGACTAGGTTTTAATGAGCCTGTAATATGAGGGACAAAGAAAAGAAAGAAGAGAAAAGAAAGAAAGAAAATGTTAAGGTCCAAATAGGGTCGAGCCGAACTATAGACCTTGTCCACAGTGTGCCTCCGTCGTTCCCCAGGGTATTTTAAGTGCGTAAATATGCACACGCGGTACATATGCCGCGGTTTTATGGGGCAATCAGCGGAGGCGAAGCTGCTAGTCCATATCTGGATCCACTGAGCTGTCGTTCTGTAGAGTAGGCCGGACTCGCTTAGCAGTGTCCGGGGCAATCGGTGGAGGCAAAGCTGCTAGGCCAGATCTGGAACCACTGAGTTGTCATTCTATAGAGTAGGCCGGACTCGCTTAGTAGTGTTCGGGGTCTTGATGACTGCTGAAGTGTTCGGCTTGATGAGTCCGCTCTGCACCTCGGCTCTGAGGGCCGCGGAGTGCTCCTTACTACGGAGGGAGTGTTCCATGTATCCATTGACTATGATAACGCCGTGCGGTCCGGGCATTTTGAGCTTTAGATACGCATAATGCAGGACTGTGTTGAAACAGGAAAAGGTAGTTCATCCGAGCAATGCGTGATAACCATTGCGGAAGGGGACAATGTTGAAGATCAAGTCTTCTCTTCGGAAGTTATCCAGTGAACCGAAAACTACTTCCAATGTTAACCAGCCCGTACAGCGGCCCTCTACACCGGGTATCACTCCTTTAAAGATGGCGTTACTAGGCTTGATTCTTGAAGGGTCAATACCCATTTTACGGATAGTATCTTGATAAATTAAGTTAAGACTACAATCGCCGTCCATAAGGACTCGAGTGAGATGGTATCCATCAATGATTGGGTTGAGTACGAGGGCCGCCAAACCTCCGTGACGGATACTGGTTGGGTGGTCCCTGCAATCGAAGGTGATCGGATAGGCCGACCATGGGTTGAATTTTGGGGCGACAGGCTCTACGATGTAGACATCCGTTAGCGCGTGCTTGCGCTCCCTCTTGGGGATATGTGTGACGTATATCATGTTCGTTGTTTTTACCTCAAGGGGAAATTTCTTACGTCCCCCTGTGTTCGGTGGGCAGGGCTCATCATCATCCTTGCTTTGAGGCCCTTTCCCCTTGTGTTCAGTATTTAACTTACCGGCCAGTTTAAAACCCCAGCAGTTTCTATTGGAATGGTTGGCATGCTTGTCGGGGGTACCATGAATCTGGCAAGGCCTGTAGAGCTTGTCCAAATTCGATGGACCGTTCCTATTTCCTTTGAATGGCTTCTTTCGCTGACAGGGTTTAGAGCCACTGAATCCGGCGTTGACCGATGTATCTTTAGTTTCGTCATTGTTGTTCCGACGCTTGTTTTTGTTAAGTCGTGGCCTTCCGTTACCGTCCCTGGCCTCCGAAGTGCCAGGGTTGCTGGTACTATTGCTTCTACGAGCCAACCAGCTATCTTCACCCGCGCAAAAGCGGGTCATGAGTGTAGTAAGAGCTGCCATAGTCTTCGGCTTTTCCTGACCGAGGTGTCGGGCAAGCCATTCATCACGGACGATGTGCTTAAAGGCCGCTAAGGCTTCGGCGTCCGGACAGTCGATGATTTGGTTCTTTTTGATTAAGAACTGAGTCCAGAGTTTGCGAGCTGACTCTTCGGGTTGTTGCACTATGTGACTAAGGTTATCTATGTCTGGTGGCCAGACATAAGTACCTTGGAATTTGTCTTGAAAATCATCCTCCAAGTCTTCCCAGTTGCCAATAGAGTCCTCTGGGAGGCTATTCAACCAGTGATGTGCTGGTCCCTTTAGCTTTAGGGGGAGGTATTTAATGGCGTGGAGATCGTCACCGCGAGCCATGTGAATATGGAGAAGAAAATCTTCAATCCATACAGCGGGATCTGTCGTTCCATCGTATGCTTCAATGTTTACGGGTTTAAACCCATCTAGAAACGGGTGCTGCATTACCTCATCAGTGAAGCACAAGGGGTGTGCGGCGCCTCTGTATCGGGCAATGTCACAATGGAGTGCAGATGACATCTGTGTTCGGTTATCGGCCCGAGGTTGGTTATGCTTATCGTGCCAAGCTTGATGGTCATCATCTCACATTGGAGCTCGTACCCTTGATCCATAGATTGATGTCATTTGACCGGCTCTATTGTCCAGGTCCTGACGTAATTCGTAGGTGCAGCCTGGAGCCTCTACCTCTTTGCCTTGACGGTGAGGTGGTGTGGGCTGGTGTCCGGCATAAGCAACTTCTTTGTCTCGTCCACGTGGTGGTCGATCTGGTTCGTCAGCGTGATTATATCTTGATGGTATTGGCTCAAGGGCCTCGTTGTCAAATTGTGGTAGTAGCCTACGTTTTGGATAACTCTTTGTTGGGTGCTCGAGACCGTATTCTTCAGCAGCAAGGACCTTGCTCCATCTGTCGTTGAGCGTATCCTGTTTGGCTTGAAGCTGTTGCTATTTCTTTTTCAGGCTCCTCGTAGTGGCGATTAGCTATCGCTTGAAGCGCTCTTGGTCGAGGGGCTCCTCTGGCATGATGAAATCTTCATTGCTGAGGCTGACATCCTCCTCAGAGACCGGTAGATAGTTACTGTCTTCCAAATCCCCATGCTCAAAAGGTTCGTCTAGGTTGCCTTGTCCTTCCTCCCACTCATCCTGCTCGAGGGCAGGCTCGATGGGGCAGTCGGAGTCTTCGGTGTTGTCCGGGGTGTTATTGTCTCTGATGCTGGTATTACTGTCTTTTTCCCGACGCGATCATGAGTGGCGCCACTGATGCCGGCACTTTGGTGGTGCTTCGATGGGCTTGTCCTCAACCGGGTCTTGTGTGCCGTCGTCGTCATCCTTTTTGGATGTGTCCACCATATATACGTTGTATGTAGAGGTGGCCGTCCAACGCCCAGTGATAGGCGGCTATTGTCCTGGGTCGACTCCGACATCGTCGTCCATACTGTTGACGTCTTCAGAGGCGTAGTCTAGCATGTCGGTTAAGTCCTTGACAGTGGCTACCAAGTGGGTAGTTCAGGTTGGGCGTAGTTCAGAGGTGATAATTATGTAATGGAGAGAGACCGCATTAAGTCTAGAGCCTCATTTAGGAGCGAAGGTTGGCCAGGTGATCGGCGACCTGCGGAGCTGGGCGTGGTAAACGCCACCTGATTGTTCTCAATAGACGTAGACCTCGAGAGTTTGGAGTTAACATCCAGGGGTGAGTTCGGCTTCTCGATGACAGGGGGATTCCTATTTGATTCCAGGCCTGCTGGTAATATAGTCCCCTCTGGGTCTCCGGCAGGGAGCACCGTAGTTGGAGAGGGTCCGACGGGGCTCATGCTCCCATCTTCGGACAGGGTGGTCCGCTCTGGATCCGAGGCTAGGGCAGGAATGACAGTTGATTCCTGAACGGAGCCTGATAGTGGATCAGACATCTTCCCCCCTTGTAGATGAGGAACAGCGGTCGGGGCCGAGAATCCTTCGAAGATCAAGTCTCCTCGGATATCAGCGATGTAATTTAGGCTTCGGAACCTGATCGGATGACCAGGGGGTAGCTATCGATCTGTTCAAGGTGACCAGCTGAATTGGCATGCAGAGCGAAGCCGCCGAACACAAAACGTTGACCAGGGGGAAAGTTTCCTCGGAAGCAGCATCGTTGTGGATGATTGAATGAGCCATCGAACCTTCTGTCGACGACACAATGGACCTCGCAATGAAAGCACCAATATCGGTGTCAAAACCAGCCGATCTCAGGTAAGGGGTACCGAACTATGCGTCTGAGGATCGAAGATAACAAGGGACAGGGGGAACACGATGGTTACCCAGGTTCGGGCCCTCTTAATGGAGGTAAAATCCTACGTCCTGCTTGATTGTACTTAATAAGTATAGGGGTTACAAGAGTTGATCTACCTCGATATCGTAATGGCTAAAGCCTAGCTGTCTAGCCTGTATGAATTCTGATAGCCTCTATGGACTAAACCCTCCGGTTTATATACACACCGGAGGGGCCTAGGGTTGTATAGAGTCCGTTTACAAAGGAAGAAAATTACATATCCGGACACCAATCTTGCCATCCACGCATAGGAGAGTCCTACCCGGACATGGGGGAGGGCCTTCTGCCTTACATCTTCACGGCCTACCACTCCGTCCCATGTTACATAGCCCGGACACCCGAGGACCCCCTAATCCAGGACCCCCTCAGTCGGGTCGAAAGGTGGGGCGACAACAACGAAGGCAAGGCGACCGCGGGGAATTCTAGCCAGTGTCCACAACAAGATCTTTGCCTCCAACAAGATGCATGCCCGCAACAAGATCATCATCAACTGACTCCAGGAAGAAGGAACGCCCCCCACTAGTGGGTGGCGCTGAGGTTTGCGTTACTTGGAAAGAACCAGGGATATTCCCATGTGTTGTCCTCGTGCTATTTGCGGTAGATGTGATCTAAATGGGCATCTTGTCCAAATCTGCAATATTTTTCTTCCTTGGGAATGTGTGGCTCCGATGTGTGGATTTCAAGCTAAGGGAAAGGATTTTTCTATATCCATGATTCTAGTACACCTAACCAGAACACTGATAGGAACAGATATATTGTGATCATTGTGATTGAGGGGTAGGCTAGTGGCAGACAGTTAGAGGAATTCTTTAATGCTTACATGAACACAAACTAGAAATGTTCGGCTAGATCGATTGGGCTTAATACATTTGTCATGAGATTTCCTTCACCCAGGGATGTTGGCAAAGCTTGTTTTGCTGAAACTATGAACATTAAAAGTTGCGGGGCTGTAGTGAGTCTTAAAAAGTGGTTTGAATCTGTGGGTGCCAAGGGTGTACTTAACATTGCTTGGGTCAATGTTAGAAACATCCCTTTGGATAAAAGACATATAAGAAATATTGCATATGTTGGATCTTTGGTGGTTTTCGCTTTAGACATTGATAAAACTACTGTCAACGGACCCGAGTCGGTCAAAATCAAACTAGGTTGTAGAGATGCTGAGGATATCCCATCTAAGGCCGAGGGGGTGCTGGGAGATCACTTGTATGATTTCTTCTATTAAGTGGATAAAATTCTTGTAAAACCCCCCCAAAGAAAAAAGTGGGTGTCTCTCAGGAGGCTGACAGGGGGTGTCACCCAAAAGAGCTAGAATCACTGAAACACACAAAATGATGGGCCGGGGGTTCCTCTTCCACTTTGGGGAACTTTTCTGCTCCACCCAATTCGAGTGGGAGGAAAGTGAGCATGCCTGCTATAGTGGAAACCTTGGAAAAGAAAATTGAGGCCGATAAAATACAAGGGGGCAATGAGGAGAATTTCTCTGATGAGGAAAGTGAGGAGATTGATTATGAGCTGATTATTGATAGTATAGTTGCTGAAAATAGAAGAGATCAGTTGGAAGGAGTTGGGTCCCCTAAAACTCTGCCTTATGAAACAATTGTGGTGAACTCTATGCAGATCATACCCAGTGTTCCATTTGTCAAAAAAACTACAACCTATCTGGATGCTGTGATGGGACAGCCTCTAGTCACTCAATTACCTGCTAATGATGTAACATGCCAACATGTACCATCATTGTACTCTGTACAATCGCCTGATGCATCTAGGGAGGAGAATGTGGAGGTTATACCTACTCCACCGGTGGTGGAAGAAGTGCAGATCAGGCTGAGCCAGAGGACAGCCGATGGTAACATTGAACACATGAGAGTTCAGGTTGAAAAAATGACTAAGAAGAGAAATCTTCAAGGTAATGAAAATGAACCCTAACTCCAACTCTTTTGAGATTCTTTCCAACTCAGAAATTGTATCTACTGCTTCGATGATGGGGGTTAATATTCCTGACAACTTTACTGTGGTTGATGTGATTAGGGAACTAGAAAAATGTAGAGCTACTATAGCTGAAAAACTGAGAATGTAGAGAAACAACAGGAAAAAATTCTGTTTATTACCGCTGGGGATAAATCTCCCTTAAATATAGAATGGATGAGAGATGGTGAAATTGATGATTATGAGTTTACTATTGTAAGATCTAGAAGGAAAGAAAAAAAGAAAGTAAATGTAGTAATATCCAAGCGTGTGACTAGAAGTCAAAAAAATAAAGTGGTTTTTTATGCTGGTTCGACCATGCCTCCTGGTAAACCTAGCAACAAAAACCACTCCCCAAAATGCAAGAAAAAATGATTACCCTCTTCTGGAATTGTAGAGGTGTGGGGAAGAAGGGTATGGCAACTTGATTATCTGACTTGATTAGAGATTATTGCTTAGACTTTATTGGTATCCAGGAAACAATGAAGAAGAATTTTTCCTCTAAGTTCTTGAGGAAAATTGATCCAGGAGAATGTTTTTGTTGGACTTGGATCCCCTTAGTGGGCAAATCTGGGGGAATTTTGTGTGGTTCTAAGAAGGATACTTTTGATATTAAATCTTGCAGGACAGGGAAATATATTATGAAACTTGAATTGTGGGATAGAAGTAAAAAATTGAACTATTGTATTCTTGTAGTCTATGGACTGCACATGAGGATCATAAAGTGAAAATTTTAACTGAGCTCTCTGACATGTGTAACATTATTACATGCCCTTATATTGTGGGAGGTGATTTCAATATACTTAGATATGCTAGTGAGAAAAATAAGAAAGCTAGAACAAGTCACTCCTTTGATCTTTTTAACTCCATCATTAATGCTTTTTGTCAAAGGGAAGTTGACATGAATGGTGGTCTCTACACTTGGTCTAATAATCAGCAAAACCCTACCCTTGAAAATTTGGACAAAATACTTATGTCCAGTTCTTGGGAGAGCCAATTTCCTTTTACTTTTGTTAGAAAAATGGTGAAAGAAATTTCAGATCACTGCCCTCTGATCTTGAATAATGAAGATTATATCCTGATATGTCTCCAACGTATCTATAATTTTTTATTGTTCCATGCTATTATATTATCTGTTTTGGATGTTTAATGGGCTTTAATATACTTTTTCATATTATTTTTGGGACTAACCTACTAACCAAAGGCCCAGTGCAAATTGCTGTTTTTTTGCCTATTTCAGTGTTTCGCAGAAAAGGAATATCAAACGGAATCCAAATGGAATGAAACCTTGGGGAGAGTGATTTTTGGAACAAACGCAATCTAGGAGACTTGGAGTGGACGTCAAGGAAGCATTGAGGATGCCACGAGGCAGGGAGGCGCGCCCAGGGGGCACGCACGCCCCCACCCTCGTGGCTCCCCTGACCGACTTCTTTCGCCTATATATACTCATATACCCCGAAAACATCCGAGAGCACCATGAAACCCTATTTCCACCGCCACAACCTTCTATACCCAAGAGATCCCATCTTGGGGCCTTTTCCGGAGCTCCGCCGGAGGGGGAATCGATCACGGAGGGCTTCTACATCAACACCATAGCCTCTCCGATGATGTGTGAGTAGTTTACCACAGACCTTCGGGTCCATAGTTATTAGCTAGATGGCTTATTCTCTCTCTTTGGATCTCAATACAATGTTCTCCTCGATCTTCTTGGAGATCTATTTGATGTAACTCTTTTTGCGGTGTGTTTGTCGAGATCCAATGAATTGTGGGTTTATGATCAAGTTTATCTATGACCAATATTTGATTCTTCTCTGAAATCTTTTATGTATGATTGGTTATCTTTGCAAGTCTCTTCGAATTATCAACTTGGTTTGGCCTACTAGATTGATCTTTCTTGCAATGGTAGAAGTGCTTAGCTTTAGGTTCAATCTTGCGGTGTCCTTTCCCAGTGACAGCAGGGGCAGCAAGGCACGCATTGTATTGTTGCCATCGAGGATAAAAAGATGGGGTGTATATCATATTGCTTGAGTTTATCCCTCTACATGATGTCATCTTGCCTAATGCGTTACTCTGTTCTTATGAACTTAATACTCTAGATGCATGCTGGATAGTGGTTGATGTGTGGAGTAATAGTAGTAGATGCAGAATCGTTTCGGTCTACTTGTCGCAGACGTGATGCCTATATACATGATCATGCCTAGATATTCTCATAATTATGCATTTTTCCATCAATTGCTCGATAGTAATTTGTTTACCCACCGTAATACTTATGATATCTTGAGAGAAGCCACTAGTGAAACATATGGCCCCCGGGTCTATTTTCCATCATATATGTTTCCAATCTATTTTACTTTGCAATCTTTACTTTCAATCTATATCATAAAAATACCAAAAATATTTATCTTATTATCGCTATCAGATCTCACTTTTGCAAGTGGCCGTGAAGGGATTGACAACCCCTTTATCGCATTGGTTGCAATGTTCTTATTTGTTTGTGTAGGTGCGAGGTGACTTGCGTGTAGTCTCCTACTGGATTGATACCTTGGTTCTCAAAAACTGAGGGAAATACTTACGCTACTTTGCTCCATCACCCTTTCCTCTTCAAGGGAAAACCAACGCAGTGCTCAAGAGGTAGCATATCCCTAATCCAATACAGAAGAGAGAATTTAGATTGACCTTAATTGGCTAAAGAATCCTGATTTTATACCCTTAGTTGCTAAGGTGTGGATGAAACCTGTTAAATCAAAAGATCCCATTGATATATTGAACATCAAACAGAAGAGATTTAAGAAGTTTTTCAAAGGACAGGATCCAATATTTTTGGAAAATCTAGAAAAAAGGAGGAGAGAACTTAGAGAGGAACTAGAACATCTAGAGAGACTGGAAGAAATAGATGTGCTATCTCCTGAGTTATATTGTAAGTAAGTTGAAATATTGGTGGAACTGTATAAGCTCCTGGTGGAAGAGGAAATTGCTTGGTTGCAAAATCTCATGAAAACTGGTTGTTGAAAGGGGATAGAAATACTAATTATTTTCATAGAATAATGAATGGGAGAAGATGGAAGAACACCATCTTCTCTCTTAGTTGTGGTGATGAGGTGATAGAGGGGACCAAAAGTCTATCAAACCATGCCATAGAATTCTATAAGGACCTTTTTGGGCCTGCATCTGGGAATCCTTGCATGTTGGGGGATAAAATGATGGGACCAAATGAGAAGTTATCAGATATTGATAACTTTATCCTTACTAGACCCTTTTCTAAAACTGAGATAAAGAATGCTCTCTTCTCTATGAAACCAAACAAAGCACCAGGTCCAGATAACATCCCTATTGAATTTTTCAACATTGTTGGGATATTGTTAAGGGTGAGGTGATGCTTCTATTTGAATGGTTCCATGATAATAAACTAGATGTGCAATGCTTGAAGTATGGAATTATTACTCTACTTCCTAAAGTTGTTGGTGCAAATAAAATTCAAGAATTTCGCTCGATATGTTTACTTTGGTGCATTTATAAGCTGATTACCAAGGTACTTACTATTAGGTTGGAACCTTTGCTTGATATCTTGTTCAGTAGACATCAGAATGCTTTTATTAAAAAACGAGATATCATGGATGGGATTATGTTTCTGCATGAAATCCTCCATCGTACTTATGTTAGGAAAAAACTAGGATTGTGCTGAAACTAGACTTTGAGAAGGCATACGACAAAGTAAATTGGGAATTCTTGTTGGATTGCCACAAAATGAGACAGTTTCATCCACAATGCATTGAATGGGTTAGAAAATCCTAGTGGGAGGCATGGTTAGTGTGAAACCGAATGATGAGGTTGGCCCCTACTTTCAAAGCTCAAAAGGGGTACGCCAGGGGGACCCGTTTTCACCTTCCCTTTTTAACTTGGCTACTGATTGCTTGACTAAAATGGTATGTAATGCTCAACAAAATGGCGTGTTCAAAGGTTTAGCGTCTGACCTAATTCAAAATGGGGTAGCTAATTTACAATATGCGGATGACACAATTTTGTGATTTGAAGATAATCCTAGAAATGCACTTAATATTAAGTTGCTCCTATATGTTTTTGAAATCATGTCTGGGATGAAAATCAACTTCTGAAAAAGCGAGATCTTTTCGCTTCGTGCTGATGATGATACTATGCAAATGTACGCTGAGATGTTTAACTGCCAGATAGGTAATTTCCCCATCAAATACCTAGGAATGCCCGTTAGCTATGCTGGTTTGAAATGCAGTGGTTGGCTTTTTGTGGATGATAAATTCATCGATCAATGTGAGAATTGGATCAGTGAAGTTCTATCTATAGGGGGTAGGCTTATAAAAGTGAATTGTGTGATGTCACATGTTCAAACTTTCTACATGTCTATGTTTTTGTTAAATAAAACCACTTTGGAGAAGTGGGACAAACCTAGAAGAAAGTTTTTCTAGCATAGTAAAGGGAAGAAAAAGGCAACCATATGGTTAAGTGGAGCCGTATTTGTAGATCCAAAAAGAAAGGGGGCCTTGGGGTTAAATATTTGACAAAACAGAATATAAGTCTGCTGGTGAAGTGGTGGTGGAAACTTGATAAAAACAAGGGACTCTGACAAGACATTGTTAAGGCAAAATACTTGGAAAAAAATCTTCTGTTGCTATGGTAAAGGCAAAAGCTAGTGACTCACCATGCTGGAAATCCCTTTTGAAGGTGAAGGAATTTTATATGATGGGCAGGGGGGTCAAATTGAATAGTGGGGATGTGGCTAGACTCTGGCTGGATGAACTGGAGGGTAGGATTCCTTTTAAAGAAAAAATTTCGTTGTTGTTTGAAATTTGTGTTGAACAAAATTGTACTATTGACAAAATTGAATCTTTGAAGCAGATTTCCTCTTTTAGGAGAAGGATGTCTCCTGAGATGATGGAACAGTGGGAGGAAATGAAGAATGAGGTGTTAACACTAAAACAAACTGAATTATCTGATGAGGTGTATTGGAAATTAGTCCGTTCAAAAAAATATACAACAAAACCATGTATAGATGGCTGGAGAGTGAGATAGCTGGTTCTAACTTCAAATGGATTTGGGATGCCAAACTACCTCTTAAGATTCAATTTTTTTGTGGCAAGCGGGTCAGAATTCTATCCTGACTAGAGACAACATGAAAAAAGGCTATGGTTGGGGATCCTTGCTATTCTTTTTGTGATCAATTGGAAACATCTCAACACTTGTTGTTCTTATGCCCTGTTTCTAGGGTGGTATGGAGAACTGTAGGGTATCTACTAGGAACTGACTGCTGTCCTTATTTTGTTTGGCAATATTATACTTGGGCTTATAGCTTCCTACTTGGCCTTGATAAAACATACACTATTGGCCTGGCGGCTCTATGCTGGGCCATTTGGCTGGCTCGGAACAGAACCACTTCTGAGCACAAATGGATCGTTACTCCATTTGAGATTGTGTTTACAACTTGTGCATTTTTTAAAACTGGATAGGTCTTCAGAAGCCTGAGATAGGAGTGATGGTGAAGAGGGGCGCGGAGATGTGATACGCCTCCATCATATCTACTTTTCCAAACTCTTTTGCCCTTGTTTTGGACTCTAATTTGCATGATTTGAATGGAACTAACCCGGACTGACGTTGTTTTCATTAGAATTGCCATGGTGTTATTTTTGTGAAGAAATAAAATTTCTCAGAATGACCTGAAACTTCACGGAGATTATTTTTGGAATAAAAAAAATATTTGCAAAAGAATCAACCAGAGGGGACCCACACCCTGTCCACAAGGGTGGGGGGCGCGCCCCCCGGTCTTGTCAGTCCCATGAGGCTCCATCGACCTCAACTCCAATTCCATATATTCATGTTTGGGGAGAAAAAATGAGAGAGAAGGATTCATCGCGTTTTACGTTACGGAGCCGCCGTCACCCCCTATTCTTCATCGGGAGGCCAGATCTGGAGTCCGTTTGGGGCTCCGGAGAGGGGAAATTGTTGCCATCATCATCACCAACCTTCCTCCATCACCAATTTCATGATGCTCACCGACGTGTGTGAGTAATTCCATCATAGGCTTGCTAGACGGTGATGGGTTGGATGAGATTTACCATGTAATCAAGTTAGTTTTGTTAGGGTTTGATCCCTAGTATCCATTATGTTCTAAGATTGATGTTGCTATGACTTTCTATGCCCAATGCATGTCACTAGGGCCCGAGTGCCATGATTTCAGATATGAACCTATTATGTTTTCATGAATATATGTGTGTTCTTGATCCTATCTTGTAAGTTATAGTCACCTACTACGATGATCCGGCAACCCCGGAGTGACAATAGTCGGGACACTTCCCGGTGATGATCGTAGTTTGAGGAGTTCATGTATTCACAAAGTGCTAATGCTTTGGTGCGGTACTCTATTAAAAGGAGGCCTTAATATCCCTTAGTTTCCATTAGGACCCCGCTGCCACGGGAAGGTAGGACAAAAGATGTCAAGCAAGTTCTTTTCAATAAGCACATATGACTATATCCGGATTACATGCCTACATTATATTGATGAATTGGAGCTAGTTCTGTGTCACCCTATGTTATAACTGTTGCATGATGAATGCCATCTGACATAATTATCCATCATTGATCCATTGCCTATGAGTTCGTTTTATATTGATCTTTGCTAAGTTACTTTTCCTTTGCCACTGTTACGATTACTACAAAACTGCTACTATTACCTTTGTCACTGTTACCACTACTTCCACACTACTTTGCTACTAAATACTTTGCTACAGATATTAAGTCTTTCAGGTGTGGTTGAATTGACAACTCAGCTGCTAATACTTGAGAATATTCTTTGGCTCCCCTTGCGTCGAATCAATAAATTTGGGTTGAATAATATACCCTCAAAAACTGTTGCGATCCCCTATACTTGCGGGTTATCAAGATCTTTTTCTGGCGCCGTTGCCGGGGAGCATAGCTCTATTCTCTGAGTCACTTGGGGTTTATATCTATTGATCAATATGAGGAATTTGAAAGATCAAAGAACCAAGATTTTTCCCTAAACTACGAGGGGAGGTAAGGAACTGCCATCTAGCTCTGCACTCAATTGACCTTCTGTTTTAAGTAAGCTTGTGACACCTACACCTTCTATTGATTCCGTTTTGTCGCATGTTACTGATGATGCCACTTCTGCTATGCATGATGCTTATGTTGAAACTACTTCTCTGCTTGATAATATTGTGCCACTTGGTGAATTTCTTGATGAACAACTTGGTAGGGTTAGAGAGAATGAAATTACTGAAACTGATGATATTATTGAAACTAAAGATTATGATTCTCCCCCTAGATATGAATTGCCTGTTGTACCTGAGGGTTACATTATGGATGATGAAACTGCTAGAGACTTTCTTGCTTGTAATGATAGAGATGATCTTAAGAAACTGTTAGCTAAGCTGAAAGAGAAGTCTTCGAATGCTAGGATGCAATATGACCCCATGTTTGCTACTTCACCTATTTTTGTTACTGATAAGGATTATGAATTCTCTGTCGATCCTGAGTTAATTACTTTGGTTGAATCTGATCCTTTCTATGGTTATGAATCTAAAACTGTTGTGGCACATCTTACTAAATTGAATGATATAGCCACCCTAATCGCTCATGAGGAAAAAATTCGCTATTAATATATTCTTAAGTTATTTCCTTTCTCATTAAAGGGTGATGCTAAGTTATGGTTTAATTCTTTTACCCCTGGTTGTGTGCGCAGTCCCCAGGATATGATTTACTACTTCTCTCAAAAATATTTCCCTGTTCATGAGAAACAAGCTGCCTTAAGGGAAATATTTAACTTCGTGCAAATTGAAGAAGAGACTCTCCCACAAGCTTGGGGGAGGCTTCACCAATTACTTAATGCTTTGCCTGATCATCCTCTCAAGAAAAATGAAATATTTGATATCTTTTATAATGGACTAACTGATGTTTCCAGAGACCACCTGGATAGTTGTGCTGGTTGTGTTTTCAAGGGAAGAACTGTTGAGCAAGATGAATTGGTATTGGATAATATATTGAGTAATGATAATGATTGGACACTTCTTGAACCTACTCCTAAGCCAACTCCGAAGAAAAGGGGTATTCTATTTCTTAGTCCTGAAGATATGCAAGAGGCAAAGAAATCTATGAAAGAAAAAGGTATTAAAGCTAAAGATGTTAAGAATTTACCGCCTATTGAAGAAATACATGGTCTTGATAACCCGACACAGGTAGTAGAGGTAAACTCTCTCTATAGATTTAATGAAGGTGATATTGCTCATAATAAGTTTGCTAGTCATTGCTTGGATGAGTTTGATAATTTTATTGTTAAACAAGAGAACTTAAATGCCTATGTTAGTAGACAATTGAAACATAATGCTTACATGCTTGACCACTTGGGTGATTATATGAGTAGAACTGTGAATGATCTTAAGCTTATTATTAAACATGCTTCCATGGTTACAACTCAAGTAGAACAAGTACTTAAGGCACATGATGATTTGCTTAATGAGTTCAATAGTAAGAATAATGACAATGCTGTTAGGGTTACACTCGTGCACATTGGTCCTAAACAAACGGTTTTTAACCTCTTTCTGCGACGACATTTGGAACCGTCGCCAAGTGAGTGTGGGCGATAGGGGGTCCTTCCCACACGACCCAGAAACCATCGGGGATATGCCCTCCTGGCACACACGCTTGGCGAAATGAGGTCGTGTGCGACCGGCGAGCGCTCAAATACGGAAATACGTATAATAGAGCTAAAAAATACAATTATACAACGAAATTGTTTCTGGTCGCAAGTACATCCTACACAGTCAGTCCCCACTAAACATTTCTGTTCGTATGTACATCCCACACAGTCGCTCTAACGAAAACGTTTCCGTTCATAGGTACATCACACACAATTTTTCCCGTTAAATCGTTTGTGATAGCATTGCTATTGCACACGATATTAATAATTTTATCATTTGCGTTATTGAATGCATCACACATGGTGCGTAGAAGAAACTGTGTGGCAAAGTCTATCCATCACACACACTTTTTATGTGGTAAACGTTTGTGCAAGGTGGCCTAACACAAGCAGTTTTCAAGAGGAAGTCGTGTGTGTAGTGGAGATTGATCGCACATGTAGTGGATCCTAGAAACGTTTCTGATCTCCACGTATATCGCAGACGTTTCGCTTTTGCAATCCGTGTGCAGTGTAATCCCTAATTAAAAATTCACATGTTTTGAATTTGAAAGTAGGCAATCACTTATTTCATATCCAACCATGTTTATTACAAATATAGGTTCAACCATGAATCCATAATTCGATGCACAGGTACATATACTGAAGAACTACAGAAGCACCAAGTAAAGAATGATGAACCACAATTGTACTAAAGACTGTAAAGAGAGAGGCGAAAGACATTCTGGTTGCTGGAGAAGGTGAAGCGGAATGCCCATATTGTGCCCTCCTCCATGCGTAATGCGCGCACGACTCTAGGCCAACCCCTTGTGATGGCTGCCCATCCATCCTTCACTGTATTCATTAGGACTTCTCGATGCTCATTGTAGTCTGGATGAAATACTTTAACCTTCATTGCGTGTCCACCAATCATGTACTTTGCGAGGTAATATTGAGTGAACTGCTTCGAGAATCACTGGGAACGAAAAAGATTCAGACATTGTTGTCTAACAACTCATTATGGGCAGTAAAAAGAGAAGGATGCAGAGTTTGTAGTTACCATCCTACAGCTCATGTTGTGTTGGATAGAGCATAAAAAATAATTTGCTTGCCACCATTCGTATCTTTTTGCTAATAATCCTTATCAGTTTCCTCATTTGATGCTTGTTCATCAATATCTCATTGCCCCATACACAAAAAGGGTCAATGCGTGGATCCTTGCCAAGGGCATATGTACCTACAAGCAACAAATCAATATTAGAAGCTAACTAGTGTCCAGGCCTGGATCTATATGCACTACATTATGGAACGACGGGGGAGTACAAGCCGAGGGATGAAGCTAACCTCGGCCGAAAATGGTGGCCACTCCCGTTGTTGTCCTGCATAAGTAGTGGAAAGGCATGATAAGTACAACAATCTTCACATCAAACAAATATAGCAAAGGTAAACAACATCATCTCCAAATGATAGCTTGAATGTGTTGGTTTCAGCATATTGTTAAAGCAGATATAAAACGGAAGGCAATGTTACCGACAGCAGGCTTAACAACCATCAAATATTGCAATTCAAATTGGTATTGTTGAAAATGAATAGAACGTAGGTAATGCTTAAACATCACACTGGATAAATGTGTAAAACTGAAGTAAAGGGCATGTGTTAACTACACCAGGAATAACTGGAACCAAATATAGTCGTTCAAACTGGTATTGATGTAGTCGAGCGGCACAGTTCCGACTTGCACATAATGAACAACACATTGTGAATGACTGAAATAAACAAGGCATAAATGACCAGTATAACAACCAAATATAGCCATTGAAAACTGGATAGAGTCGCACTCCAACCAACCTAACAAGCAAATACAGATAAACAAGGCATATGCTTGAAAACTGGACAAATGCTCACTGCAACCAACCTAACAAGCAGATAAAGATAAACAAGGCATCTTCTTGATAACTGGACAAATGCTAAAAAAGCAACCTAACAACCAAATACAGATAAACAAGGCCTCTGCTTGATAACTGGACAAATGCTAAAAAAAAGCAACCTAACAACCAAATACAGATAAACAAGGCATCTTCTTGATAACTGGACAAATGCTCACTGCAACCAAACTAAGAACCAAATACAGATAAACAAGACATCTGCTCGATAACTGGAAAAATGCTCACTCCAACCAACCTAACAACCAAATACAGATAAACAAGGCATCTACTCACTATAAACAACCAAATATAGCCATTCGTGAAACTAAAGTGGACAATTCATACTTAAACATCACATAGACCTATTGAACAATACATTTTTGCATAACTGAAATAATTAAACACGGCACAGTTAAAGCACAGCACGGCAAATGCTACTACAACAAAGGATGCGGGTTGGCAAGCTAGAAAAGGTAAGATTTGCTGATAGAATGTTACCTCACATTTCATGGATGGGATCCTTCTAGTTGGAAGAGCACAGACCCATGGTGCGCTCTCTGATGTCACATATGGGTTGTTTCACCTTGGAAGAACCTTCGTGGGTGCCCTCCTCATGGTCATGGTCGTGGTCGATGAGATCTGACTTGGCAATTGAGGATCCCAAGCTGCCGCCGTAGAACGTGTCCTTTAGAAATGACAAAATGGGCTCGTTGGCGTGTAAAGCTTGCAAATCCTTGACCGCTTGGCGGAGGAGATCAGCGGCAGGGCCGTTGAAGAGATATAGGGCGGTTGAACCAGAGGAGTTGGGGATGGACCACATAACCTGTGACATGGCCTGCGTGAAGCCGTTAGTGTGGACGAGCTTGATGTCGTAGGCAGCTTTCCTGAGATACAGTAATACGCTAGCCCGCTGACATGAAGCATACGGCATGGCAACATAGTCAATGTCTTTGCCGGCTTCCATGATGACATGTTGCTCCGGGATCGACAGGTTGGGGCGAACGGCAGCCATCTTGCCAACGTCCGTCGGAGAGGCCATTATAAACCTCTTCTTGGCTGAACGCTCATCGGGCTCCCTGGGATACGTGATCGAGCTTAGGATGCGACATTCTGGAGCATGGGATGTGGATCTGGTGGGGAGGGACACCGCAGGCTTCATCTAAAAACTCAGGGGGAGTGGGGCGACGGTATGGGAATTGCTGGGTAACCTGAACTTTATTATCTAAGCTAGGAGGAACGGGTAGACTGGTAGGGGTTGGCGGCAGCGCCGGTGGCCGCCGTGAGCTAGGGTTCAAGGGGGGAGGGGGGGGGTGGGGGTTTGTGGAGGGGCGTGGTGTTTGAGGATACGCCGCGGCTACTGAAAATTTTAGTAATGGTGGGTGGAGATGGTGGTGGACGAGGGAGGGTGATGGTTCAAATGCCTCGGCTATTGCAATTTTACTATAATTAAGGTCGGTGCTGGAGGAGTGTGGGCGACGGTTGAAGTAAGGCCAATACTAAAATTTGGTAAAGAAATTGATGCGGGGCGGGAGTGCCCAAGATCGCGCATGGTCCAATAACAATAAGCGTGTATGATAATAAGGAAAAGTGGCACGGATCCGCCGATTTTTGCAAAGCTCAAGGCAGGTAGTTTGCCTTTTATATTTCTAGCTAGCTGGTCTATTGCACAGGGTTCGTCCTAATTTCCAAATAAACTTACCCGCCTTTAGCTTGCACAGGTGGCGGTTTTACAACGCACTTGCATCGCACGGTTAAGCCAGTATGTCCACCCTTTGCTCGCGCTTGCGCGGTCGTGGTGATTTCAGCGCACTTGATTCACACACGGTTGAGCCAGTACCTCTGCCTTGTCACGGTTGCGCGGTCATGGTGATTTCAGCGCACTTGCATCGCACGCGGTTGAGCCAGTACCTCCACCTTAATTTGCTTGTTCTTGCGCGGGCGTGGTGATTCACATCGCACTTGTATCGCACACGGTAAAGATATTATACCCCGTGTCCGTTGAGGGTCATCAGAGTCTTTGCAGCAAAAAATAATGTTAGAGAGGATCAAAAGATAGCCACGCCAGCATGTGGCCGAAATATATATGAGTGAAAAGGGTGGTCTGTGATGTTCAAAATTCCAATGCACAACTTTGACCCCGCGGGCCCACGGTTGGGCGCGTCATTGAAGATCGATGAGAGGGACCCGAAGTCAACAACCACCTGGAAGTGGCCAAATATATGTACGAATATAGGGGATGTTTAAAACTTTAAATACACAATGGATAACTTTGGTGGCACCTACCTCGCAAACCCGAAAGCACCCTAACAACCACCTAGCTAGGATATATATAATGACATAATGTCGTACCGAGCTAGGATGCTTGGCCCACCACCTCCCACTTCGTGTCAGTGGGGAGGATGCACGTAATGATCGATACTTTGGTCATATATGCATGTTGCCATGACCTACCATAAGACAGACCAATGAATCTATCGTTTCGTCAACTGACAGTTGTTGTTGTCGATAAACCACTTGGGCCAATAGATTGAACCATCATAAAAATCACACGAGAGGGACCACAAAACCAGCACCTCTTGCATGCGGCCCAACATGATGTACGTTGGGAAGGGGTGATGTGTGTTTTCAATATAGAATAATATACAATTTAGATATGGTGCCTACCTCTCGATACAGACAACAACCATGAAGGCAAGGTAGTTAAGGACGATATACACAGGGTGTGACGCCCCCGATTCAACCGTACGATCAAGATCAGGGACTCATGGGAAGATATCACAACACAACTCTACAAATAAAATAAGTCATACAAGCATCATATTACAAGCCAGGGGCCTCGAGGGCTTGAATACAAGAGCTCGATCATAGACGAGCCAGCGGAAGCAACAATATCTGAGTACAGACATAAGTTAAACAAGTTTGCCTTAAGAGGGCTAGCACAAACTGGGATACAGATCGAAAGAGGCGCAGGCCTCATGCCTGGGATCCTCCTAAACTACTCTTGGTCGTCGACAGCGGTCTGCACGTAGAAGTAGGCACCTCCAGTGTAGTAGGAGTCGTCGTCAACGGTGGCGTCTGGCTCCTGGACTCCATCGTCTGGTGGCAACAATCGGGTATAGAAAGGGGGAAAAGAGGGAGCAAAGCAACCGTGAGTACTCATCCAAAGTACTCGCAAGCAAGGAGCTACACTACATATGTATGCATTGGTATCAAATGGAAAAGGAGTATCATATGTGGACTGAACTGCAGAATGCCAGAATAAGAGGGGGATAGCTAGTCCTATAAAAGACTATGCTTCTGGCAACCTCCATCTTGCAACATGTAGAAGAGAGTAGATGGTAAGTTCACCAAGTAACATCGCATAGCATAATCCTACCTGGCGGTCCTCTCCTCGTCGCCCTGTTAGAGAGCGATCACCGGTTGTATCTGGCACTTGGAAGGGAGTGTTTTATTAAGTATCCGGTTCTAGTTGTCATAAGGTCAAGGTACAACTCCGGGTCGTCCTTTTACCAAGGGACATGGCTATTCGAATAGATCAACTTCCCTGCAGGGGTGCACCACATTTCCCAACACGCTCGATCCCCTTTGTCTGGACACACTTTTCTAGGTCATGCCCAGCCTCGAAAGATCAACATGTCGCAGCCCTACCAAGGCACAACAGAGAGGTCAACATGCCGGTCTAAATCTTATGGCGCAGGGGTCTAGACCCATCGCCCATTGCACACCTGCACATTGCGTACACGACCGGTGAGCAGACCTAGCCTCCCTTATACAAGAGCAGGCGTTCCAGTCCAACCCGGCACACGCCGCTCAGTCGCTGATGTCACGAAGGCTTCGGCTGATACCACGACGTCGAGTACCCATAACTGTTCCCACGTAATTGGTTAGTGCGTATAGGCCAGTGGCCAGACTCAGATCAAATACCCAGATCTCGTTAAGCGTGTTATTTTGAAATAACCGCGGACGCCGGCCAGGGCCAGGCCCACCTCTCTCCTATGTGGTCTCAACCTACCCTGTCGCTCAGCCACAAAGGTTCACTCAGAGGGCCGTCCGGAGAAACATCCTTTCGGGCCCAATGCGTGAATCACTCGCGAGTACTCTACGAGCCGACCCGACTTTAGTCATCACAAGTATCATATAATATGTATATAAGTATATACCCATGATCACCTCTCGAGTGGTCACGGCCCGAGTATAGCATGGCAGACGGACAAGAATGTAGGGCCACTGATGATAAACTAGCATCCTATACTAAGCATTTAGGATTGCACGTAAGGTATCAATAATTGTAGCAACAATGATAGGCTATGCATCAGAATAGGATAAACGGAAAGTAGTAACATGCTACACTACTCTAATGCAAGCAGTATAGAGCAGAATAGGCGATATCTGGTGATCAGGGGGGCTTGCCTGGTTGCTCTGGCAAGAAAGATGGGTCGACAACAGTGTAGTCGATCGGGGCACCAGCAGCGGCGTCAGTCTTGTAGTCTACCGAAGAGAAGAGGAGGAAGAAATAATGAATACAATCCAAACAGATGCATATCGATGCATGACATAACAAGTAGTGGTGCTAGGTGTGCCCTAACGCGGTATTAGGTGGTACCGGCGAAGGGGGGAAACATCCGGGAAAGTATTCCCGGCGTTTTGCATTTTCGGACAAACGAACCGGAGGGGGGAAGTTGCGTGTTCGCTATGCTAGGGATGTGTGGTGGACGAACGTGTTGCGTATCTGGGTTCGTCTCGTCGTTCTGAGCAACTTTCATGTACAAAGTTTTTTCATCCGAGCTACGGTTTATTTTCTATGATTTTCTAAAGTTTTAAATCATTTTCTAGAATTTATTTAATTATTTTAAATCAACATTATCCAGAATAGTGATTGCTGATGTCAGCATGATGTCAGCATGACATCAGCAGTCAACAGGGGTGTTGACTGGTCAAACTGACGTGTGGGACCCACCTGTCATACTCTGTTTAGGTTAACTAGGATTTAGCTAAACTAATTACTGTTTAACTAAACTAACTAGTTGATTAGTTTAATTACTTATGATTAATTAACTTAATTAGCTCATTATTTATTTATTTATTTTTTGTTGTTTTTTAATTCATTTTTTTAAAATGTTCTGGGGCGTTGGGGGCCCGCGTGTAAGTGGCCCAGGGGAGGTTGCGGCCGCCGGGCGAAACGGGCACCGAGCGCCGCGGGCGTGACCCGAGTGGGTGCAAGTCCAAGGGCGGGCGTACCCGACCGGGCGCCGGGGCAGGGCAGGCCGGTGGCCGCGGCGTCGACCAGGTGGCCGGAGCGGCGAGGAAGCGGCCTAGCGAGGCCACGGTGACCAGTGGCGCACGGGCGGTCGCGGTGGCACGGCCACGGGAGGAGGAGAGGACATAGGCGAGGCGCGGCAGTGGCGGTGGAGGCCGGCTCGACGGAGAAGGAGGGGGAGGGTGTCGGAGCGCGAGTGAGCTGAGGCGGTAGCAGCGCGGGCGCGGCCGCGTTAGGGGCGCGCACGCGAGCTGCGTGCGGCGAAGGCGAGCGTGTGAGCGCGGGGGGGGGGGGGGGGGGGGGGGGGGGGGGGGGGGGGGGGGGGGGGGGGGGGGGGGGGGGGGGGGGGGGGGGGGCAGCTCGAGCGACAACAGCTTCAGCAAGTAGCAGCAGTGCAAAGCGGTAGCGGGCGGCAGGGACGGGGCGGGGCACATGCGGCGCGCAACGAGAACAAGACGCGGGCGCGAGCGGGCGCCGGTGCACGGGCCGGAGCGCGGCGCGCGTGTTCCCGAGGCCAGAAGGGGAGGGGCGTAGGGAGGAGGCGGCGGTGAGCACGCGGCGGGCAAGGTGCGGTTTAGGGGCCGGCGATGGGGCTGCGCGGAGGGGGGGGGGGGGGGGAAGAGGAGGGGAGGTGGCTCACTGGGCCCTGCAGGTGTGCGAAAGTGTGCTCGAGGCGACAATGGCGACGGTGACGATGAAGACGAAGAAGGAGTCCGGCGAGGGAGTGGCGGGGATGAGGCAGTCCGGCGGTGAGGCGGCGCCGGCGCGGGCGGTAGCGGTGGACGTTGGGGCGGCGCGCGGTTGATCCTGAGCTTGTTCGGGTCGAGAGGGGACCGGGCGCCATGCGCGACGAGAAGGCGGAAGCCGTCGAGGTGGGCAGCGGGGCGAGGTGGCGGCTCGCGAAGGTGAGCCCCGATCCCGATTGGGTCGGGGGAGAGGGATAGTGGGTGTCGGTGGGGGGTTTGACCATGGAGTGGGGGGGTTATGGGGGAGTGAGGTGGCCAGTTGGGCTGGCTAGGTGGGTTGTCCCAATGGCCTGCTGGGCTGGAGCCCAGCGGGGTTTCTTTTCCCTTTTACTTTTTTTGTATTTTTCTTTTCTCTTTTATAGTTTATGTTTTCTATTTGTTCTTTTCATTTTAGTTTTTGTAAAATATACAACTAGCCCCTAAATTAGTATTAGTAATACGATTACTGTGACAAATAATTTGGCAACTAAATAAAATAGTTTTACATTTGTTTATTATTTAAAAGTATTTAATAATTGTTTTAGCCCCTGTTTTATTCATCTAGGAGCCTTTAAAAACTTTTAAAAAAATGTGGTTTTAACATGACAAATATCCAGGGATCAGTTTCCACACTTTGAACATTTTAGTTTCCATGTTTGACAAATTTGAATTTTTGACTTTAAATTTGAATTTGAATTCTGAATAGTGATTTGGATCAAGTGAGGATTAGCAACAGAAATGTGATGACATGACACCATTAACAGGGGTTTACTGTAGCTTAATTATCTGGGTGTCACATAGGGTTTGATGTAGGTCGAACCCAGCAATCCGAGCATCTGGGAGGGAATCCTGACAATGCATGAGCTCGAGCTTTGGTTGACCGACATTTGACGGTGATCGGCCCTAACACAACTAGGAGGAATCAATTCATGGCCAACACATACCCCTCATTATCGGTCAAAGGAATGATATATATACACTCGGGGAGCCCACAGATATCCGTGTCGTCACAAAAAACCGCACAAGGGGGACGTGGTCGATCAGAAGACCCTGTATACACTGTATGCGGCCCGAAAATATGTATGGGTACGATGGTGTATGATGTGTTTAAATCCCAAATGCACAACTTCGATGGGCCACCAACTATATTACAAACCGAATACCGTACCCGACTCCAAGCCTGGTTCAATACGTACGATGTCAGCTTCCCAACTTTTAGGCGGCAGCAGCGGGGGGGGGGGGCATCCCATGCATGCACTCAAACTTTAATTTGTCTAGCATGGGACACATCTATATATATCTATACATCTATACACCTATATATTGTGCGGATAACTTTGAAAGTTGCTCGTTGGATGAAGCCCATCCGACGGTACAGAGATGGAAAATCCGAGCACTACTGGCCATTGGATATGATCTACATTCCACCAAATTCTGCCACATGTACAATCTAGAAGACTCCATGGTTGAACTTAAGCATAATGCACAAACCTCAAAACACAAGCACTTCTCCTTTGTTCTCTAGAATCTTCCATATCTTAATTGCCCAAAGAACTTTTTTTCTAAATGAATTGTCACTTTTTGTTTTCACCTTTACAATGCACAATTCCATGAATCTTAAAATAGTTTTTTATAAAACTAATTGATTTTGGATGAGATGAATTATAAGAATTAAGTAAACATCTACATCATGCATATCTAGGAGAAGAGGCGGGAAACCGACGAGACGAGTGGCGAGAAATGGTAGCCTGTTTTGAATGAAAACCTAGTAGAGAAGGAAGCATGAGCTACATGACGCATGCGCACAGTGCTTACCCGTGTACTGCATGTGCTGTCGAAAGGGCTTAGGGTTGCTGTTCGATTTGGGAGCATCCAACAGTGCACATGTATGATCCGTGGGGTTTGGGTTCTGGCCAGTCAGAACGCATGACTCAAATCACGCGCGAAGCAGGGGGATATCATACGGAAACCAACATTCGGTGGAAACCGGTGAAAACCACGAGAAAAGGTGTTTTTAAGTTTCAAAAAAAATTGAAAAAAATGCGGGATGTTAAGAGGATGATGTTTTATTGCCACACAAAATTTCAAGTTGAAACACATTACGAGATGTGGGCTATGAAAAAGAGAAAATCAGCGTTGAATAGTGCCGAATAGTAATGTCACTATTCAGGGTTGAATTTGTCTTTTTCATAGCTCACATCTCGTAATGTTTTTCAACTTGAAATTTTGTGTCACAATAAAACATCAGCTTCTTAACATCCCACATTTTGTCAGATTTTTATGAAACTTTAAAATATGTTTTCCATGAAGTTTTCATTGAATATCGGCTTTCATGAGTGAACCCTGTGCTATTTGAAAACATTTCGTGAGAAGAAGTTTTTATATCCCCGTAAATCCAAAACTAAGCCGAAAATCGTGAAACCTGACATGGTGTCATGACATGGCACTTATGTGTTGAGGAATTTTTTTTCGTCCATTGTGGCACAAGTTTTATTACAAGCCTCTTACAAACCGGAGCTTCTCTCAAAGAAGCCTCATGGTTCCGATAGGGAAACGTGTCCCCCTTGTGGGCGAAACATAATCACTGCCTCTTTTCGCCTTGTATTTTCTTTTGTAGGCAACATGGAACGACAGGATATCTGTGCTGAAATTTAAACTTATTCAGGGTTTGTTTGGCCTTTTTATACACTAATTGAGTTCCTAGGCATTTAATATCCATAATTCAAATATGAACTACAAATACATCCTCCACTTCACCAAAATGGCTAGAAAAATTATACATGTGTCCTTGGGTGCATGTTTAGGTCCCATGCCAAGAATGGGAACGAATTACAACCGTACTGGTGTCATGGCTCGTCCTCAAACATTTCGAATCTCGGTTTTTAAGTCCCCAAAAATCCTAAATTCACTATAAAGTCATCAAAGGTGGCATGGTGTCACATCATGGCACATACATGTCGTGGTTAAAACATTGTCTAATTTGGGCCAAGCTTTATTACAAACCTCTTACAAAAATGTAATCACTGCCTCTTTTTGCCTTGTATTTTCTTCTACGGGCAACATGGAAGGACAGGATATATGTGCTGAAATTTAAACTTATTTAGGGTTTGTTTGGCCTTTTTATACACTAGTTGAGTTTCCTAGGCATTTAATGTCAATAATTCAAATCTGAACTACAAATACATGCTCCAGTTCACCAAAATGGCTAGAAAAATTATACATGTGTCCTTGGGTGCATGTTTAGGTCCCATGCCAAGAATGGGAACGAATTACAACCGTACCGGTGTCATGGCTCATCCTCAAACATTTCGAATCTCGGTTTTTAAGTCCCCATAAATCCTAAACTCACCAGAAAGTCATCAAAGGTGGCATGGTGTCACGTCATGGCACATATATGTCGTGGTAAAAACATTGTCCAATTTGGGCCAAGCTTTATTACAAACCTCTTACAAAAACTAGAGCTTCTCTCAAAGAAGCCTTGTGGTTCTGATAGGGAAACGTGTTCCCCTTGTGCGCAAAACGTAATCGCTGCCTCTTTTCGCCTTTTATTTCCTTCCACGGGCAACATCGAACGACATGATATCCGTGCTGAAATTTAAACTTATTCAGGGTTCGTTTGACCTTTTTATACACTAATTGAGTTTCCTAAGCATTTAATGTCCATAATTCAAATCTTAACTACAAATACATGCTCCAGTTCACCAAAATGGCTAGAAAAATTATACATGTGTCCTTGGGTGCATGTTTAGGTCTCGTTCCAGGAATGGGAACGAATTACAACCGTACCGGTGTCCTGGCTCGTCCTCAAACATTTTGAATCTCGGTTTTTATGTCCCCATAAATCCTAAACTCACCAAAAATTCATCAAAGGTGGCATGGTGTCACGTCATGGCACATATATGTCGTGGTAAAAACATTTGCAATTTGGGCCAAGCTTTATTACAAACCTCTTACAAACCGGAGCGTGTCGCAAGAACCCTCGTGGTTTCGATAGGGAAATGTGTCCCCTTGTGGGACAAGCGATAATCACTCCCTCTTCTACACGCGACATGGAACAACTGGAGATTCACGCTGAACTTTGAAATTATTTAGGGTTCGTTTGACCTTTTTATTCATTAACTGAGTTTTCTAGGCATTTAATGTCCATAATTCAAATCCGAACTACAAGTACATGCTCCAATGCACCAAAATGGCTAGAAAAAATGAACATGTTTCCTTGGGGTGCATGTTTAGGTCCCATGGAACGAATGGGAACGAATTCAACTGTCTCGCCATCCTGGCTTGGCCACAAACATTGCAAATCTCGGTTTTTAAATCTCTGTAAATCCAAAACTCACTAGGAAATCATGAAACTTGGCATGGTGTCACTACATGGTACATATAAGTGTCCAATTTGGTCAAAGCTATATTACAAGCCTTTTACAAACCGGAGCCTGTCGCAACCCTTGTGGTTCCGTCAGGGGAACATGCCCCTGTTGTGGGCGAAACGATAATCGCTGCATCTTCTCGCCTTGAACTTTGTTTTCTACAGGCAACATAGAAAAACTGGAGTGTCAGGCTGAAATTTGAAACTGTTCAGGGTTCGTTTGGCCATTGTATATATATTACTAATTACTAAGTTTTCTATGCATTTAATGTAGTCCATAATTCAAATTTGAACTACAACCACATGCTCCAGTGAAGCAAAATGGGTGGGAAATCGTACATGTGTCATTGGGTGCATGTTTAGGTCTCGTTTAAGGAATGGGAATGAATTACAAACTTGTCGTCGTCCTGAAACATTGAGAATCTCGGTTTTTAAATCCCAGTAAATAAAAAATTCACCCAAAAAACATGAAACTTGGCATGTTTTTTTGACATGGCACATAGATGCCGTGGTAAAAAAACCGTCTAGTTTGAGAAGAGGCACACACATTAGTAGACAATGAAGTCCTTTTTGAAACAAAAAACTAACACGTTAATATCGCTAAAGGTTGTATTATATTAACCATGTTGAAATTTAACCATACTCAGTGGCGTGCGTGCAGCTGTTTGATTAGACAGAATGAGCGCGAGAAGTCCGCCATGCAGGCTCAACGGAACGCGTGTGAGCAGTCCGCCGCGCAGGCCCGACGGGATGCGTGCATCCTGTCCACCTCGCAGGCTCGACGGGACACGTGCGAGCAGCAAGGTCGCCCATGCTCACCGAGAAGCGAGCTCTTTGACCTCCATGCACCAGCCGTCGCCGCCTCGCTCACAACTTATCCATTAATGTGTTAATTAAAGCACCCGGACGGAGGGTGTTTGCTTGTGATCCCATGGCAGCATTTGCTTTGTTTGTGTTTTCAACTCGTATTCCGCCCTAATTTAAATTGCCACATAGGGCAATAGATAATACAACCACAAATAAAATGGCAATGGATAATACGGCGACAAATTTACAATGGCGCGGATAATAATTGTCTTACATATTCCGGATAATTTAAAATGCCACATGCGGCAAATCCTAGAAGACACGGGGGCAAGAGAAGAAGGAAATTGCAGACAACGATCTGGGTCCCTACTGTCGCTACTTGTCGATGGATCGCCGGGCGGCAAAATCCTCTAGCCCCTTCTTCAATTCCTCATGACTTTGCTTGAAAGCAGCCATAGATTCCTCCACCTCCCGCTCTCGCTTGATCCAGAGCTTCCTCAAGCCACCCATCAGTTCCTCAACGACCGCTTTCGGCGTCATCTCCGAGGCACTGCTCTGCTCATGCAGCATCCCTCCTCCTCCTTCTCGGCGACCAACTTGACGAGCTTTGCATTGTCACCCATGAGTTTCTCGACGAGGCCAGCCGCCTTGTCAACCAAGGCATCGCTAATCTTTAGCAGATTCATCAAGCCGTCGACCAGCTCCTGTTGCGTAGTGACGCAAACGAGAATGTCATCATTGCTGGTGAAGGACTTCAGGAACGCCGGCTCGTCGTGATGGCCAACACCGCAAATGCGTGTAGGATCGAAAGTATGTCTAGACGGGGGTGATTAGACTACTTGACCAAATAAAAATCTAGCCTTTTCCCAATTTTAGTTCTTGGCAGATTTTAGCAACTTTGAACAAGTCAAGCAATCTTAACACAATTCAAGCAAGCATGCAAAGAGTATATGAGCAGCGGAAAGTAAAGCATGCAACTTGCAAGAATGTAAAGGGAAGGGTTTGGAGGATTCAAACGCAATTGAGACACGAATGTTTTGCCGTGGTTCCGATAGGTTCTGCTATCGTACATCCACGTTGATGGAGACTTCAATCCACGAAGGGTAACGGTTGCGCGAGTCCACGGAGGGCTCCACCCACGAAGGGTCCATGAAGAAGCAACCTTGTCTATCCCACCATGGCCATCACCCACGAAGGACTTGCCTCACTAGCGGTAGATCTTCACTAAGTAGGCGATCTCCTTGCCCTTACAAACTCCTTGGTTCAACTCCAGAATCTTGCCGGAGGCTCCCAAGTGACACCTAGCCAATCTAGGAGACACCACTCTCCAAGAAGTAACAAATGGTGTGTTGATGATGAACTCCTTGCTCTTGTGCTTCAAATGATAGTCTCCCCAACACTAAACTCTCTCTCATAGGATATGGATTTGGTGGAAAGAAGATTTGAGTGGAAAGCAACTTGGGGAAGGCTAGAGATCAAGATTCATATGGTAGGAATGGAATATCTTGGTCTCAACACAAGTGTAGGTGGTTCTCTCTCAGAAAATATAGGTTGGAAGTGTAGGTTTGTTCTGATGGCTCTCTCCACGAATGAAGAGGAGGTGGAGGGGTATATATAGCCTCCACACAAAATCTAACCGTTACACATAACTTTCCAAACTCGGTGGGACCGAATGGTTAAACTCAGTCGGACCGATTCAGCAAAGCTAGTGACCGTTAGGGTTTTCGGTGGGACCGACATGCAACTCGGTAGGACCGATATGATTAGGGTTAGGGCATAACGTAATCTCGGTGAGACCGATTACACAAACTCGGTGAGACCAATTTTGGTAATAAGCTAACCAGAGAGTTGGTCAGGTAAACTTGGTGGGACCGATCGCTCATTTCAGTGAGACCAAAACGTTACGAAGGGAAAACAGAGAGTTTACATTGAAATCTCGGTGGGACCGATCGCTCATCTCGGTGAGACCGAAATGTTACGAAGGGAAACAGAGAGATTACAACCCCATCTCGGTGAGACTGAGATCCCTATCGGTGAGACCGATTTGCCTAGGGTTTGTGGCAGTGGCTATGACATTTGAAACTCGGTGGCGCCGGATGGAAAGAATCGGTGGGGCCGAGTTTGACTTTTGGTTTAGGTCATATGTGGATGTGAGAAAGTAGTTGAGGGTTTTGGATCATATCACTAAGCATTTTGAGCAAGAGCCTCATTAAGCAACACCTCATCCCTCCTTGATAGTATTGGCTTTTCCTATAGACTCAATGTGATCTTGGATCACTAAAATAGAAAATGTAGAGTCTTGAGCTTTCAGCTTGAGCCAATCCTTTGTCCTTAGCATTTTGAGGGGTCCACTTTTCTCGTCCATGCCATGCCAATCATTGAGCTTTCCTGAGATATTAATCTTGAAGTAGCATTAGCTCAATGAGCTATATGTTGTTAGGAATTACCAAAACCATCTAGGGATAGTTGCACTTTCAATCTCCCCCTTTTTGGTAATTGATGAAAACATATAGATCAAAGCTTCGACAAATGATAATAAGAGTGAAAAACATTGTCGCTTTGAGAAGTATGTGAAAAGCAAGAGCTCCCCCTAAATTTGTGCCTAGTTTAAGATTTGCCTTGGACTGCAAATGCACAAAGAGTTAGGATCATGGGTTACTCTTCCATGTCACATACATCTTGGTGGAGCGCTCAAAATGATAATAATTAAAATACATGCACTCATCACCAAGCAAAGTGAATGATCATATAAAAGGATAATGTCATCCAACAAGCATTAAGGTAGCATATGATCAAACACATGATCATCTAAGCAAGCACAAAGTATAAAGTATCTCAACCAAGCAAATAAACGAAGTTTAACCACCAAAAAAAAGAGAGAATAAAAAACAACGCTCTCTCTCGAAGCCTATGATCTATACATTTTCTCCCCCTTTGGCAACAAGTTACCAAAAAGTTCATATAAAATGCATAGTGCTAGATCGACACTCAGGCTTGGTCTTCAGGTGGTGGTGTAGACAGAACTCCAAGAACAAAGGCATCAGTCGATGTAGATGGAGCTAGTGGAGTAGATGCTGGAGCCGGTGGCACTGAAGCTGTAGCTGGTGCAGATGAAGTAGCTCTGGTGTCTGGAATAGGCACTGCAGCAGACCTCTGACCTCTAGGAACTCTAGCAAAAGCATAAGTGGTTGTCTTGCCCTTCTTCTCCTCCACTTCATCCTGAAGTTTCTCAACAACTGACTGGATCTCAGTGCACTTCACATCTAAGTCATAGAACTTCTACTCCACGATCCTCTCCAAGCTCTCCTGGTTTTGAGTCAGGGTGGCCAGTCCCTTCTCAATCCTCGGAGTGGAGGCAATCAAGTATCCAAGCTGATCTTGCTTGCTCTTTAGAAGATACTGAGATGCTTCTTCAGTAGTTGGCATCCTTGCAGCCTTTTCAGCCTTTGCCTTCTCCTTCTTGGCTTGTGGGTGCACAGAAGATGGTTCATTTTCATCCATCACCACAGTGTTGTCCTCAAAGTCTGGGTAGATGGGAAGGTGCTCCTTGTCCAGCAGATATGTGCCAGTGCCCAGCTTGGAGTTGATCAGCTCCTGGATCTGTGGGGCATACCCACAACTCCTCTTCTGATCTGCAGTTGTCCTCTTTATGGTTTCCACTATTAGGCTAATGACTTTGAACTTCTATGGGACATCAAAGATGTGAAGCAAATTAATTGCATGGCCTCTGATCATCTTGTGATCACCTGACTTTGGCAAGAGAGTGTGCCTGAGGATCCAGTTGATAGTTGGCAAGCCTGACAGAAGGTAATGTACAGATCCAAACTTGTGTGTCTCAAGAGCAGCATCTGGGATCTCCTTGTACATGTGTGCCATGGTGTTGTCATCCTTCTTCTTCTTGGCATAGACATCCAAGTCATCTTCACTCTCTTCTGGGGCATTGATCAACTTAGCCCATTCTGCAACTGTGGACTGATACCTAGTACCTTCAGACATACAGACAATCCTTCCATCTGGGTAGAAGTGAGCTGTGGAGTAGAACTGCATGATGACCTCATCATTCCATTTTGTGAGCTTCTGAGCCACAAACTCATCAACTCCACAAGCCTTGAAGCTGTCATATACACCAGGGAAGTGATCCTCATTTTCCTTAATGAATGACCAATCAAACCATCTCATCACTGCAAAAAAATACACTTCCGTGATGATACGTGTTTGTCACAGTAGGTCACGTTTTTGTCATGCATGTACATCCATGACAAATTTATGACAGAATCAAGATAGTCATACATGTGTTGTCGTAGAAGTGTTCCATGACATTACCAAAATTATCATCACGGAAGTGTCCACTTCCATGATGATAAATCGCGTGTCACAGAAGTGCTTTCGTCAAGGGTGACCGACACGTGGCATCCACCATAACGGAACGCCGTTAAGCTATCAGGTCGGGTTTTGGATCCGATAACCTGTTAACAGCCCCGACCAATGGGAAATTTCCACGTGTAAAATTCTTATTGGCCGGACGAGACACGTGTCAGCTCGTCAGTGGGTCAGATAGGCGCCTATGATATGTCGACACGTGCCACGGCCCACCACTGGCCCATTTAGCTTACAAAGCCGGCCTGTTTGACTTGGTCAAAAGTTAATGGGCTGGCCCATGAAAAGCTTGTTAACGGTCTCTTCGCAAATAGCCCATTTTACGCCCCGTTAACTCACAGCCCGTTAGGCCCTAAAGGAAATCGGCCCAACAACGTCATGTGGACCGTCGAATATAACACCATCCCATTTCACTTTCGGCCCACGTATGGCCCACGACGTCTTTCGACCCATATGAGGCCTTCGTATCTTTCGGCCCTTTACACGCCCACAGTGACTCTAGCCCATAATGAACATTAATTTTCTTTATACCCGTTAACGGCCCGTGATTTACATGGGCCGTTTCTAGCCCGTGTTAGCTTTCGTCCTATTGACGGCCCATACGTTCTTGGGCTCCTTTTCGGCCCTCGATTACTTCCGGCCCGTTACTGGCCTGTTCCCCTAATGGGCCAAATTTGGCCCATGGCAAGAGTCGCCCCGTTACTGGCTTGTTACCCTAATGGGCCAAATTCGGCCCATGGCAAGAGTCGGCCCGTTTCTGGCCTGTTAACCCGTTGCGCCGTTTCCAGCCCGTCCTATATTCTGGCCCATTAACGACCCGTTATGCCTATGACAGAATTAAGCCTTTGCTGTCCTACGGCCTGTTAACGGCCTGTTACCGTGCTCAGCTGATACCAATTATGCCCGATTACGGCCATGTAGACCCATTTATCCGACGGCCCGAGGCCCACCGATTACAGGCCCATTTATCGACGGCCCGTAGGAGACCCATGGATCCTACGGCCCGTATATGGCCCATGGTAGTTGCGGCCACTAGCAAACCAGGGAAAAATAAGACTAGGAAATAAATAAGGCCGAAACTAACGCTAGACTATTAAGGCGATTGCACAGATTACATCCACTCGGCATCAAAGATCGCCACCAGTGCAAATATAGGGAACACCCTACACTATACAAAAATGCTTGCTATTTTCTTCAGCCGGTGGCTGCACGTTAAGAATAAATTTTGTATCGCACCAAAACAAATTACAACTATATAACAAAAGGAAGGTTGGCATAAAACTTAATAGTCTAGTAGATAAATGCACCACCAGAAGTTCAAAAGCTCGGTTCATTTGACCTGACTATTACGTTTTCATGATGTATTGTCCGATCGAGCACCATAACCCTCGCCTTCATTTCCCCTAGGCTCCTGAACAACATAGCAAATGTCTAATAGTCTAGTTTCAAAACCATGCATATCTTGATGACATTGAGCAATGTTTCTCCTTGTTTCACAAAGGGTCTCTGTTAGGGAATGGACTTGTGTCTGGAGCGCAGATACAACATTGCTTTGAGCTTGCATATCTTGATCATGAGGCAGTTTGGACGATATTGCCTTAACAACCAACCCAGTATTACGCAGGAACATGCTTTTGGCACTGTTAGTGGACAGGTACTGACCCACTGCAGCAAGAGCTGACATTGCGGTTATAGTTGCCTTGCCACCTTTAGAAGGTGGCGGTTCCACCATTTTTTCCATAGCTCGCTGAAAAGTTGAGGTTTTACATTAGTAGTACCAGAACAGAAGATATTAAGGAGGCAGCAAAACCAAACAAAATAGCTTTGGTCTATATGCATAACTTATTCTGGTGAACCCATGTAAAATATTAGTTGTATTTTATTGCAAAGTACATAATAAAACCAGGTCCAAACATATGACCATGTACCATCGCTAATGTATTGTCTATTTCTTCACATTGTATTGAGGGCTAAGGATAAAGAGATGAAGTTTATAATACGGTAAGCATAGTATGACATCATTCATATCATAAAACAACTGAGAATAGACAAACAGGCAATTGTAACGTTGTGTGGGCAAGTACAGCACAGAACTAGATTACGGGTCAAGATCAAAGGAACATCACTCCTCTCTTTTAAACCTTGTAAGGTGAAATGATACGCTAAGAAAATTGTGTATAAAATTGAAAAGAGTAATAGACATTGGCTGCAAACCATGCACTTCAAGGCACAAGTCAGAGTAAGTAGTAGTTAAAAGGCGTGAGGATTAAGGACTTACAACAACGGCTTTGACTGGTGTAGTCATGCCCTTCTTCTTGCTGGTGTGACAGTATTTGAAGATTTCCACAGCATTTGGTTCAGGTACTTTTTGGTCCTTGTGGGCTTTCCTCTGCATTTCGAACAAGTCAATATAGATCTGATAATATGGTACAACGAAAAGAGTGAAACAGGAGCTAATTACAAGAGCCTCGCAGTGTGCAATATAGCTACGAGATCCTGTCGTCTGTTGGAATTTCACTTTCGTACGGTTGGCCTTGTTCTTTGAACAGTTCACCAACAAGAAGATAGATTTGTGTGGCACATGCGTAAATAGGACTTCAACATGTGATCTGATCACATATATATAATGTACCTGATACTTCGGATCAGACCAGTGTTTAACAAGGCCCCTCCAGTCTTCATCCGATATATTTTCCACTGGAGATGTTTGGGAAAGTTCACTGTTAGCCTTGCCTTCAAAGTGAGTTTTCCTCAAGTTATATCGATACTGTCGCAGAGCAGACTTGAAAACATGGGTGCAAGCTTGTCTGGTTGCATCATCTTGGCTATCCAACTTGAACCTCATCTGTTGAAAATTATGGGAGTCTCATTATCAGCAACCTAGAAAGTATTGGACAGAGCAAGACGATATTACTAGTTTCCATACATAACCATACTTATAGATAAATGGTCGAGGAAGGTGTCGAACTGGGTTTCGTCTTTGTCATTCATGTATTGAATCCATGTTGGGAGGATACGTACATGACACCTAACGGCAACCGCTGCCTCTGATACTAACTTGGCTAACTCTGTAGCATCACGTGGCCTTTTTAAACCTGTCTCAAAACGAATCTCCATTCTTCCTCCTCTAGATTTAGTTAACCTATCGATCATTATCCCTGATGTTTGTTTCCTCTTGCGCCTAGGTGCTAGTCCAACAACGAACATAGGAAGTGTTAGTGTACATCAAACTGTGAGACTACATATAAAGAAGCATGCAACTGTAACTTGACTCCAGCAACTACCTTCTTGCTGTTGAAGCTCACAAGGTTCATCTGATATTGCCAACTCGTCTTGTGTCAAGAGTGCTTGGGAAGTAGTGTCAGGTGGCAAGGGAGCTTGGGAACGTGCTACTAGCTCAGTTGACGCACGAGTAAGTCGTGCAGCTGATAGTACTGTGGTAGGTGTTGCAAGAACTAGGGTTGTCTCTGCTTGTTTGGTGGCAGCTATTTGTTTCTGTTTGGCTTTTTTGCAACTCGTGTAGCATGGGATGCCGTGTTTGTAGAATTTTCCGCTAGACTTTGACTTTTTATTGCACCATCAGTACCAGCAGAATCTACAGGATTCATCCGCTTCTCATTCCCTGCCATTCTGTGTTTCTTCCTCTTTCTTTGTGCCATGTTAAGTCAAGCCGACAAGAAAAACGAATAACAATTTAGTTCTTCAGAACAAATTGATGCTTGATGCAGACGAACTGAACTTTGATGTTAGACAACCACATGATAGGAGGATGTAATATGTATGAAAAACAGGACGGAAGAGATAACCAGAACTATGATGTGTAAACTAAGAAGAAGACATTTCACCAAATTAGAAGCAATGCAATGGAAGGTAGACACCATATGAAAGATGCTACAAATATCGCTCTGCCAAGTTAACAGTGTCTCATCATAAATGGTGTTTAAACAAATGTGAAGCAGTACAAGAAATAAATCATATGCAAGATGCAAACAACATCACACTACCATGTTAGAGGTCTCTCGTCATTAGTGCCATTGCATATTCACAACATTGCATATTCACAGCTTATGATGTGTAAACTAAGGAGAAGGCATTTTCAAAAAATTAGAAGAAATGAAAGATGCAACGAATATCAGTCTACCAAGTTAAAACTGTCTCGTCATAAGTGCCATTTCAACAAATTAGTAGTACAAGCTAGAAAAGAATGTGAGATGTAACCTATATCACACTCCGAAGTCAAACGTGTCTTATGATAAGTGATTGTTGTAGGTTACACAACAGTAGTAATTTGATGTAAGAACATAGTGTGATAGACATATATTGTATGTTCTAGAAACAGGAACACGTGTCTTATTCAAGTATAATGTGTAAAGTAAGTAGATGGAATTCAACAAAATTAGAAGCAATACAAGCTAGACATCACACAAAACATACAACCACATATAACAGTGCCAAGTTAGAGGGGGCACCGGTGATGCTACACTAGGGGAGACGTGCTCATCATAAACATAGCTTTGTTGAGTGTCTATGCATGTGTTGTCTTGGAAATCATCTTGGGGGTGTGGAGGAGTAGAAACTATAGAGGCCCTCCGTTCGGAAGGAGCACCTTTATCCGCTGCCTTGCTAACTTCCTTCCGCTTTATTGATTTTGAATTGTCAAGTAAAACCGACAAGGAAAAGCAATAAAATTCTCTCTTCAGAACTCATTCATGCATGATACTGACAATCACTACTTTGATGTAAGGCAAACACATGATACCAGGATGGAATATGTACGAAAAACAGGATGGCATGGCATGTTCACAACTGTTTGTGTAAACTAAGCAGAAACCATTCCAGCAAATAAGAAGCAATGCAAGCTAGACACCACATGAAAGATGCAACCAATATGACTCTGCCAAGTTAAAAGCGTCCCATCATAAATGGAATTTCAACAAATTAGAAGCAGCACATGCCATAAATCATATGAAAGATGCAACTAATATCGCACTGCATATACTAAAGGTGTCTCGTCATGTTGATTGATGCGGGATACAAAAAAAACAATAGTTTTATGTAAGGACATGCTTAATAGACAGATGTACTATGTACTAAATACAGGAAGGCATGTCACATTAACTGGTATAATGTATAAGCTAAGCAGACTAGCACATGCAGTTTAACCAGATTGGAAGAATTACAATCCAGACACCATATGCAACATGCAACCACATATCACGCTGCCAAGTTAGAGCAAGCACCTGCGATGCTAGTGTAGGGGAAATGTTATAATTAACTATAGAGCTACGTTCACTATCTTCATCTAGCATTTCTGTTTCTTGAGAATCATGTCGGGAGGCTGACGCTGCATTCTTTAAATGAGGAGTAGACCCTTGCCTGCCTGCCTCGTCATAAGTGATTGATGAGGGATACACAAGAACATTAGTTTGATGTAAGAACATGGTTAATACACAGATGTACTAGTATGTACCAAAAACAGAAAGGCATGTCATATTCAAAGGTATAATGTGTAAGCTAAGTAGATGCAATTTAACCAAATTGGAAGCAATACAAGCTAGACATCCGGCTGGAGTGGTGAGCATGATCATCTAGGACCTGAGAGCCTGGTGGGAGGCGGGCTGCTTCGCCACCATCGCAGCTTTTTAGTTGGCTTCCAGGTGATGCCTATCTTTGTTGGGCTTGTCACTGGCTCGGCGAGTGCCCTGACTAGCTATTTGTCTTCTGGTGCTCACGGGATGGTGGTTCATGTAAAAAATATCTTTCCTTATCTTACCGACTTCGGCCTTTCGAATACAAGCTAGACACCATATGGAACATGCAACCACATATGACACCGCGAAGTTAAAGCAAGCACCTGGGATGGTGGTTCATTGCGAGCGAGGTCATCAACTCCAGAGCTACGTTTACCGTCTCCATCTGCTGACACTACAGCCTTTATAGCATTGTAACGTGTCTTGCCTACCCGCATACGAAGCTGGAGCGACTTCTCTCTTTTCTTTTTGGCTTCTCTCATGGCAGCAGAGTCTGAAATACCCTTGCATAAAAACACAATAGTGAGAGTAAGGGTGAAGTGTGTGCAGAACTAGTGCACTGTAAAAGTAGCAGATAGCAGGAGGCTGAAAAATAAATGACAGGAGACATATGATAGCTCTACAACATTGCATGGCAAAAGAAATTAGATTCTACTCCGTATGATTTTGTAATACATGAGCACAGGAAATGCAGGTACTCCTCCAGCACACCACCACATGTGGTCATATCTAAGATAACAGTCGACTAAAAATAAATAGGTCAGTCGATTTTCTTAATGAACCGTCCGATCTATAAGGAACGGGCAGATGGACTTTGTCTACCTCCCTCCAGTCACTGTTGACGATCTTTCTTGAACCGCCAGCAACCACCGGCCCAGACCCCTGCCTCCGCCGCCCCGCCCTCCCATCGACCTCACACCACCGCCGTGCTTGGCAGCGCCCCCAGGCCATCCCTTTAATCCCGACCGACCTCCAGACCAGGCGCTAGTAGCTCTAGGCCGCACACGCCCCTAAGATAAACACCAAGGCGCTGCTTCCCCGGCGTAATGGGCTTACTAGTGTGACGCCCCCAATCTAGTCGTACACTAATCATACACGCAAACGTGTACGATCAAGATCAGGGACTCACGGAAAGATATCACAACACAACTCTAAAAAGAAAATAATTCATACAAGCATCATATTACAAGCCAGGGGCCTCGAAGGCTCGAATACAAGAGCTCGATCATAGACAAGTCAGCGGAAGCAACAATATCTGAGTACAGACATAAGTTAAACAAGTCTGCCTTAAGAAGGCTAGCACAAACTGGGATACAGATCAAAAGAGACGCAGGCCTCCTGCCTGGGATCCTCCTAACTACTCCTGGTCGTCGTCAGCGGGCATCACGTAGTAGTAGGCACCTCCGGTGCAGTAGGAGTCATCGTCGACGGTGACGTCTGGATCCTGGGCTCCAACATCTGGTTGCGACAACCAGGTAGAAGGGATAGGGGGAAAGGAGGGAGAAAGCAACCGTGAGTACTCATCCAAAGTACTCGCAAGCAAGGAGCTACACTACATATGTATGCATTGGTATCAAATGTAATAAGGGTATCATATGTGGACTAAACTGCAGAAAGCCAGAATAATGGGGGGATAGCTAGTCCTTTCGAAGACTATGCTTCTGGCAGCCTCCATCTTGCAGCATGTAGAAGAGAGTAGACTGAAGTCCTCCAAGTAGCATCGCATAGCATAATCCTAACCGATGATCCTCCCCTCGTCGCCCTGTGAGAGAGCGATCACCGGTTGTATCTAGCACTTGGAAGGGTGTGTTTTATTAAGTATCCGGTTCTAGTTGTCATAAGGTCAAGGTACAACTCCAAGTTGTCTTGTTACCAAAGATCACGGCTATTCGAATAGATTAACTTCCCTGTAGGGGTGCACCACATACCCCAACACGCTTGATCCCATTTGGTCGGACACACTTTCCTGGGTCATGCCCGGCCTCGGAAGATCAACAGATTGCAGCCCCACCTAGGCACAACAGAGAGGTCAGCACGCCGGTCTAAACCTAAGCGCACAGGGGTCTGGGCCCATCGCCCTTAGCACACCTGCACGTTGCGAACGCGGCCGGAAGCAGAACTAGCCCCCTTAATACAAGAGCAGGCTTACGTTCCAATCCGGAGCGCGCCGTTCAGTCGCTGACGTCACGAAGGCTTCGGCTGATACTACGACGCCGGGATACCCATAACTACTCCCGCGTAGATGGTTAGTGCGTATAGGCCAGTAGCCAGACTAAGATCAAATACCAAGATCTCGTTAAACGTGTTAAGTATCTGCGAACGCCGACCAGGGCCAGGCCCACCTCTCTCCTAGGTGGTCTCAACCTGCCCTGTCGCTCCGCCTCAAAGGTAAACAGTCGGGGGCCGTCGGGAACCCAGGCCACCACTACCTGGATGGAGCCACCTGCCCCTTCAGCCCCAATCTCGAACAGTATCACAATGTCATGTAACTGTGTAAAAGAAAATTCCGTATATGCCCGTGACCACCTCCCGAAGTGATCAACGGCCCAAGTAGTATAGCATGGCAGACGGACAAGAGTGCAGGGCCACTGATGGAACACTAGCATCCCTATAACTAGTAGTAGGATAGCAGGTAATGGTAACAACAGTAGTAGCAGGACAGCTATGCATCAGGATAGGAATAACGGAAAGCAGTAACATGCTACACTACTCTAATGCAAGCAGTATAGAAAGAGTAGGCGATATCTGGTGATCAAAGGGGGGGCTTGCCTGGTTGCTCTGGCAAGAGAGAGGGGTCGTCAACACCGTAGTCGTACTGGGTAGCAGCGGCGTCGGTCTGGTGTCTAGGAGAGAAGAGGGGGAAGAAACAATAAATATAATGCAAACAGATGCATAACGATGCATGACATGACAAAGCGTGATGCTAGGTGTGCCCTAACGCGGTACAAGGTGGTACCGGTGAAGGGGGGGAAACATCCGGGAAATTATCCCCGGTGTTTCGCGTTTTCGAACAGACGAACCGGAGGGGGGAAGTTGCGTGTTTGCTATGCTAGGGATGCGTGGCGGATGAACGGGCTGCGTATTCGAATTCGTCTCGTCGTTCTAAGCAACTTTCATGTGAAAAGTAATTTAATCCGAGTTACGGATTAAAAGATATGATTTTCTAAAGATTTTACTAATTTCTGAAATTTAATTAATTATTTAATTTAATTCAAAATTTGGATTTATGAATCAACATGATGTCATGCTGACGTCACCAGTCAAGGGGTTGACTGGGTGGGACCCACCTGTCATACACTGTTAGGTTAACTAGGGTTTAGTTTATCTACTTAGGCTAATCTAATCAGGATTAATTAGTTAGTTTAATTAAATTAGGTTAATTAGCAAGATTAATTAAGTTAATTAATCCTTTAATTAATTAATTAATTTAATAATTTTATTTATTATTTATTTTTAATATATTATTATTAACTTTTTAATTCCTTTTTTTATTAATTCGTTCTGGGGGTGGGGTCCCGCTGTTAATGGCCGAAAGGGGCCCAACGGGCGCTGGCAAACGGTTGCGGGCACCAGCCCGCTCGGTGGCTGGGGCGTGCGGCGCCCGAGCGAAGGCCGGGCCTGGGCGGCAGTGGGCACGGCAGCCCGAGGAGGGGCCGGCGGCAGGGAGGCGGAGGAGGGCCGCGGCATCGCCGATGAGCAGCAGCAGAGCAGACCGCGGAGCAAGGGGGGCACAACCCTAGGCGGAGGCGAGCGCGGGATGCGAGCGGTGAACACGGTGGTAGAGGGGGCGCTGGCAGCCAACCTGGACGGCAGCGGCGGCGGGGTTGCAACCGGAGCGTGCGGGCGAAGGCGGGACGCAGGGGGGGTAGCAGTGAGCGGAGCCGGAGCAGGGGTCACGGGCGCAGGCACGTCCAGGGGCGTGCGCGCGCGGGCGCGGGGGGAGGGGAATGGAGGTCGCGGCGAGCGCGAGCGCGTGCACGGCTAGGGCGCGGCCGGGCCTCGATGTCCAACGGGGCAGGAGGAGGAGAAAGGAGAGAGAGCATGGGGAAGCGCTCACGGGGGTTAGTAGGGATTTCGGCCAGCGGGCCCGATGGAGTTCGGGGAGGTCCGACGAGGACGACACGGCGGAGCGGGAGGCAGTCCGACGAGGAAGTGGCGCCGACGAGGGGAGGTGTTGGGGCGGCGTCGACGAGGTGATGCCGTGGAGGAGGACGGAGGCGCGGCGGGGCGACAACGGGCGACGTTCGGGCCGCCGGCGACGAGGGCGGCGGGGCCATGGCGCGCAACGGCAGCGGGAGGGGTCGGGGGCGTCGGTTGCCCCCCGATCTCGATCCGTTCGTGGGGGGGGGAGGAGCGAGGGGAGTGGGGTTTCGTCCCCGATCCAGATTGGATCGGGAGGGGGAGAGGGAGTGGGGGGTTATTGTTTCTGGGGTGTGGGGCTGTGGCCTATAGGCCAGGGGGTGGCCGGTTGGGCCAAGTAGGCCGGTTGGGTGGGAAGGGCCGAGGCCCATGGGGAGCGGGGTGGTTTCTTTTCTTTTGTTTTCTGTTTTCTCTTTTCTTTTTGTTCTTCTTTTCTGTTTTATTAAAATTTTAATTTATTTCAACTTTATAGAATGTGAGAACAACACCTAAATGTAGTAGGTTAAATATACCACTGCCACATTAATTTGGACAACTAAATAAAATAGTTTAATATTTTACAAAATACAAAAGGCATTTAATTAGTTTATTTTGCTGTTGTTTTATTCATTTTTGAGTATTTACGCATTTTATACAAGTGTGGTTTCTCCACCATTATTACTTAGGATTTAGTTGTCCCATTTTTAACATTTTAGTTTTAACATTCGAAAACTTTTATTGTTTCCCTGACCTTGAATTTTGAATTCGAACCGGTTTCGATCTAACGCGAGACTAACAACAGTAACAGTGGTGACAAGGCATCATTACTAGAGGGTTACTGTAGCTTGATTATCCGGGCGTCACAATTCTCCTCCACTACAAGAAATCTCGTCCCGAGATTTAAGAGGGGGTCTAAGGGGGAAAGGTTTGGTTACGAAATTCTAACGAATCTTCTCGGTCTTGGTTGCTCCTCTCGAAGTGGTCGATCCATTATATTGATGTCTTCATTCCTATGCTTCAGTCATCATGATGAAGTCGTCTTCCTTTCTTCAAGAACTCAATCGTACTTACGAAAGAATAAAGGGTGGGTATATTTCGGGAGAACAGACCTCTGCAAGGTTGACTACCTGGTAGTTAACATCGGGGAAGGTGGCGGAAAGTAACTCTCGAACTAAAACTTAAGAAAATATCGAGAGTAAAGTAAGGAGGTACCATGAGAAGTTTCAAGCGGGTAGGCAATCGTTCGTTGCCTGAAACAGAGTGTGAAAGGGGTTCAAAGCAACGGAAACAAGTATTGTGTTTAATACCAGGATTGAGGATCACACGGAAGGTGGCTCGTGAATTACATACGAGGCCAGGTGCGAGGAACAACCTTAAAAACAGGGGTTGTATAGGAGAGTCAGGTTTCGATCCTGTGGAACTGTGGGTTATGGGCCCACCATGTGGTTAAAGTAGGAATGGCGTCGACATCTGGCGCGGCCATGATAGCAAGGCATGTCAGAGGGTAGCCTGTCGATTATGTCGGCAATAACGTCGGTACCAAGGGCGAGGGACGAAGAGAACCATTTTCCTGCTCGTTGAAACGAGGCGGACCAATAGGCAAGGTTCTCACCCATCGGTGGTTACCAGGATGTCGTTAGCAATAGTAACAGGGTCACACTAACAGAGTTGTAAACCGAGGTGTTTACCTAAGCAGGAGAATATTACTGCTTAGATCATATAGATCACCAGAAACGTTAACCCAACAAATGAAAAGAAAAATATGATCATCAGATTAAACAGAACAATGGAAAGGAAAATGTGTTTAAACACATATTTCAAAGGTATAACCTTCGGAAGGACGAGCAGAGCATGATATCCATGACATGATATAATGTAGTAAACTCTTTAGGTAGGAGAGATAATTTTCATGATATTACCCATACAGCGGTGTTTGGATAATTGAGCAGGAAACATTTAACATTGGGCTTCAAATGTTCTTGTTGAAAATCGGAGTACCATAGACATGCTTCGAGATAGCATTGACAAGGTCAACAGGTAAAGATCAGGCTATGGATACATAAGGGATCCATCAGGATCAACTTATAGAATAAGTCTTATAATTTCCTCAGGGAAGAATGGTTAACCTTGCTAATAAGGAAACTATAACAGCAGGTCATCCGGCCAGGTGTGCTGGACATGCCATCACCTTACCGGGTCATAAAAGACCAGTGTTATAACTCTTGGAAAAATGTTCCAACCATCATATCTGACCGAGATTCAGATTTGATCGGTGTTAGGATACCTCGGACTCAGGATGCCTGAGAAGGAAAGGTGCAAAATGAATTGACGAGACGACATTGTAAGATTCTCGGGAAATCTACTGTGGAAGCGAGTTCCGAAATAGGAGCTCATCATTAAACCAATGAAGGGATAAGGTGGTAGCTGATGAACTCAGCGACAATTCATCGAGGTTTCCAAAAAGATGTATTTCCACAAGTATGTGAACAAGGATATAACATTTGTCAGAACAAAAGATATAATGATGTATGCTCGAGGAAAACATACACAATTAAACATTGGTTGAAAGGTGCGCCCGAAATATGGGTAGGGTTGCACGACCAATGTCAGAATGGTGATTCCATAATCAATAGTCTAAGAATGAATGGCCGACCATTAACTTCCAAGCAATAGGGTTGCTAGAAGGGAAGAATCCAAACAACACCGTTCACTTGTTGGAAGCAACACGGGGACCAAGAAAGAATGGTGATGGTGAGAAGTATCACTATACCAAGAATTTTTTAAGAGGTGATGAAATTCTCACGACATTCTTGACATAAAAGATGGTAATACTCCAAGGTAATGGAGAACAAATGCTGGATAGTAAGGATCTCAAGGTATAACACAAAACACGAAGAAGTTTGTGTTGAACGGGAGGCAATAAAGTGGTCGGTGATAACACAAACCATTGAGGGGCGAGGATGGTACTTCTCATCATGAATTCAATTGATATCCTGGAAGGGGTCAAAATGTTGATGATGATCACAACACATTTGTCGAGAGGTTTCAAGAAGATGTAACCGATCAGCGATGACATCAAGTCCACAGAATGATGAAGCGAGAAGTTATTAAAACCATAGGTACGACACAAACTTGAAATCAAGCTTGTCATTCAAGGACAATTGTTATGACGAGGAAGATCGACGTAAGATTAGCTCTCCTCGAAATTTTTGCTCTAGGAAGGACCAGGTAGCACAGTTAAAATCGGCATGAGAAGGATATAGCCAAGTAGGCTAGGAATGACGTGATCGAGTTCAAATTCATAAGTCATGAAGGTTACCACGATTTGTTTAATCGCGGTGCAGACTTCAGTCAATTATCGGTGTCTTTGAGTGTTTAATAACTCAGAGCCCGTGAAAATTTTGGAGTCAGTGAGAATGTAGCACTTGTTGAAGAACTCATAATAAGTTATGCGGTTCCATGATAATCTCGGGATACCAGGGGGATAACACTCGACGACAGATCAAAGTAGAGGTTGGACTAGGGTAATGCTCTGCAGAAGACAAGGGCTCAAACTTGCACAAGAAATGGAATCAAGGAGAAACACGGTCAGAACCACGTCCATAGATACAAGATGAACTTATAACAAGGGGATAATTACTTTATGAGAAGCTTCCATGATAAAGGTATACATCAGGCCCATGGGCATGAACACATGGTTCAAGGTCGACTCCCACTTGTTCAACATATAACCTTTCATTCACCTCTCGTATTTTGAAAATGACATTAGTTGTTGAAAGTTTTTACCTGGTGCAGTACCAAATAAGTATGACCCGAGAAAACCTTTTGGTTCATACAGTTTGGGGAAGGCATAGCTTCAACCCGTCAGGGTATCATGGAAACATATACCACAAGCTTCAATCTTAAATACCACCAGCTCGAAAACAGAGCATGGTTGAGAAAACAGAGGATACAATTTACCAAAAACATTATGTATCCGAGGAAAGGCTCACAAGATTATTGAATAAGGAGGGCACTGTTGAATAATAATCCAATAAAGGATCTGACGGTCCATAGCGGAGCTGATGTGAGCATCGGCACACAATCAGTTGAAGAAAGGATGCAAGGCATCAGATTATAGAACACCTGAATGATTCGATGCTTAGATATCAAAGGAATTATGTTTTCCAAATAGAAGGATCAGAAGCAGATGCTCTGATCAATGGTGGATTAGTTCAGTAGACCTAAGGGTACAATCAACGACAATTGGATTGGTCGAGAACCAATTCCAGTTAAAGAATGGCAGCTCAGCCGGAAAGGTAATTTATAAGGATCAATGATGATTGCGTGTATTCGCAAACATATTGAGTCAATAGACTCAAAATGATAATGACAAGGAATGTCAATAAGACTATGAGACTTATGGGATTAACCATAATGCAAGCAAGCAAGAATTTCAAGAGCCAAAGGCTCCAGAGGATTTTCGGAAGATCGAATAGTATTTTGAAGACTTTTGTGAAACACAAGAACAACTGGGGATGAGCGGATACTCGATAAGTGTGAGAATTTTTCCATAGGGGTATTCAGGTGACAAATAACTGCAAGGCAGTAAGCTTAAAAGATTATCGAAACATCGACGCGTAATTCGGGGTATCTTGTAATAACAAGACCAACTGGGGATGAATGTAAGAATAACAACTGCAAGTAGTTATCCATAAGGGTTGATGGTGGAAGGGAATTGCAAACGCGATGAACACAAGTTCTTGGGTTAACAGCGGAGAGTATCTTCAGGGTCTCCGCGTGCAGCACACGATCATCAGTAATAAGGGGCTCTCCGGGTGAAAGTGATAACGAGATCCTAATGTTAGCTTTTGCAAATTTCATTTAACCCGAATAGAAGAGAGATCAGAGTCCCACAGTATAGACAAGGAGTAAAAGATCCTAATACCACCCAATGGCGACGTGGGCCCGTAAGCCACACAGCCATATTAGTAAAAGTTTTTCAATGACTAGACTCGACTTCGGCCAAGGAGTGTGGAAGGGGGATTCCTACAGGCAGTCGGCTCTGATACCAACTTGTGATGCCCCCAATTTAGTCGTACACTAATCATACACGCAAACGTGTACGATCAAGATCAGGGACTCACGGAAAGATATCACAACACAACTCTACAAAGAAAATAAGTCATACAAGCATCATATTACAAGCCAGGGGCCTCGAAGGCTCGAATACAAGAGCTCGATCATAGACAAGTCAGCGGAAGCAACAATATCTGAGTACAGACATAAGTTAAACAAGTCTGCCTTAAGAAGGCTAGCACAAACTGGGATACAGATCAAAAGAGACGCAGGCCTCCTGCCTGGGATCCTCCTAACTACTCCTGGTCATCGTCAGCGGGCATCACGTAGTAGTAGGCACCTCCGGTGCAGTAGGAGTCATCGTCGACGGTGACGTCTGGATCCTGGGCTCCAACATCTGGTTGCGACAACCAGGTAGAAGGGATAGGGGGAAAGGAGGGAGAAAGCTACCGTGAGTACTCATCCAAAGTACTCGCAAGCAAGGAGCTACACTACATATGTATGCATTGGTATCAAATGGAATAAGGGTATCATATGTGGACTGAACTGCAGAAAGCCGGAATAAGGGGGGGATAGCTAGTCCTTTCGAAGATTACGCTTCTGGCAGCCTCCGTCTTGCAGCATGTAGAAGAGAGTAGACTGAAGTCCTCCAAGTAGCATCGCATAGCATAATCCTAACCGATGATCCTCCCCTCGTCGCCCTGTGAGAGAGCGATCACCGGTTGTATCTGGCACTTGGAAGGGTGTGTTTTATTAAGTATCCGGTTCTAGTTGTCATAAGGTCAAGGTACAACTCCAAGTCGTCCTGTTACCGAAGATCACGGCTATTCGAATAGATTAACTTCCCTGCAGGGGTGCACCACATACCCCAACACGCTTGATCCCATTTGGCCGGACACACTTTCCTGGGTCATGCCCGGCCTCGGAAGATCAACACGTCGCAGCCCCACCTAGGCACAACAGAGAGGTCAGCACGCCGGTCTAAACCTAAGCGCACAGGGGTCTGGGCCCATCGCCCTTAGCACACCTGCACGTTGCGAACGCGGCCGGAAGCAGAACTAGCCCCCTTAATACAAGAGCAGGCTTACGTTCCAATCCGGAGCGCGCCGTTCAGTCGCTGACGTCACGAAGGCTTCGGCTGATACTACGACGCCGGGATACCCATAACTACTCCCGCGTAGATGGTTAGTGCGTATAGGCCAGTAGCCAGACTAAGATCAAATACCAAGATCTCGTTAAACGTGTTAAGTATCTGCGAACGCCGACCAGGGCCAGGCCCACCTCTCTCCTAGGTGGTCTCAACCTGCCCTGTCGCTCCGCCTCAAAGTAACAGTCGGGGGCCGTCGGGAACCCAGGCCCACCACTACCTGGATGGAGCCACCTGCCCCTTCAACCCCCATCTCCGAACAGTATCACAGGTCATGTAACTGTGTAAAGAAAATTGTATATTCCCGTGACCACCTCCCGAAGTGATCACGGCCCAGTAGTATAGCATGGCAGACGGACAAGAGTGTAGGGCCACTGATGGAACACTAGCATCCTATACTAAGTAGTAGGATAGCAGGTAATGGTAACAACAGTAGTAGCAAGGACAGGCTATGCATCAGGATAGGAATAACGGAAAGCAGTAACATGCTACACTACTCTAATGCAAGCAGTATAGAGGAGAGTAGGCGATATCTGGTGATCAAGGGGGGGCTTGCCTGGTTGCTCTGGCAAGAGAGAGGGGTCGTCAACTTCGTAGTCGACCGGGGCATCAGCGGCGTCGGTCTCGGTGTCTAGCGGAAGAAGAGGGGGGAAGAAACAATAAATATAATGCAAACAGATGCATAACGATGCATGACAAGGCAAGTAACGGTGCTAGGGGTGCCCTAACGCGGTATTAGGTGATACCGGTGAAGGGGGAAAACATTCGGGAAAGTATCCCCGGTGTTTTGCGTTTTTGGACAGATGAAACAGGGGGGGAAAGTTGCGTGTTCGCTATGCTAGGGATGCGTGGCGGATAAACGGGCTGCGTATTCAAATTCGTCTCGTCGTTCTGAGCAACTTTCATGTTGAAAATAATTTAATCCGAGTTACGGATTAAAAGATATGATTTTCTAAAGATTTTACTAATTTCTGAAATTTAATTAATTATTTAATTTAATTCAAAATTTGGATTTATGACATCAGCATGATGTCATGCTGACGTCACTAGTCAACAGGGGTTGACTGGGTGGGACCCACCTGTCATACACTGTTAGGTTAACTAGGGTTTAGTTATCTCCTTAGGCTAATCTAATCAGGATTAATTAGTTTAGTTAATTAATTAGGTTAATTAAGCAAGATTAATTAAGTTAATTAATCCTTTAATTAATTAATTAATTTAATAATTTTATTTATTATTTATTTTTAATATATTATTATTAAATTTTTAAGTCCTTTTTTTATTAATCCGTTCTGGGGGTGGGGTCCCGCTGTCAATGGCCGAAAGGGGCCCAACTGGCGCTGGCAAACGGTTGCGGGCACCAGCCCGCTCGGTGGCTGGGGCGTGCGGGCGCCCGAGCGAAGGCCGGGCCTGGGCGGCAGTGGGCACGGCAGCCCGAGGAGGGGCCGGCGGCAGGGAGGCGGAGGAGGGCCGCGGCATCGCCGATGAGCAGCAGCAGAGCAGACCGCGGAGCAAGGGGGGCACAACCCCAGGTGGAGGCGGGCGCGGGATGCAAGCTGTGACCACGGCGGCAGAGGGGGCGCTGGCAGCCAACCTGGACGGCAGCGGCGGCGGGGTTGCAACCGGAGCATGCGGGCGAAGGCGGGACGCAGGGGGGTAGCAGTGAGCGGAGCCGGAGTAGGGGTCACGGGCGCAGGCACGTCCAGGGTCGTGCGCGCGCGGGCGCGGGGGGAGGGGAATGGAGGTCGCGGCAAGCGCGAGCGCGTGCACGGCTAGGGCGCGGCCGGGCCTCGATGTCCAACGGGGCAGGGGGAGGAGAAAGGAGAGAGAGCATGGGGAAGCGCTCACGGGGGTTAGTAGGGATTTCGGCCAGCGGGCCCGATGGAGTTCGGGGAGGTCCGACGAGGACGACACGGCGGAGCGGGAGGCAGTCCGACGAGGAAGTGGCGCCGACGAGGGGAGGTGTTGGGGCGGCGTCGACGAGGTGATGCCGCGGAGGAGGACGGAGGCGCGGCGGGGCGACAACGGGCGACGTTCGGGCCGCCGGCGACGAGGGCGGCGGGGCCATGGCGCGCAACGGCAGCGGGAGGGGTCGGGGGCGTCGGTTGCCCCCCGAGCTCGATCCGTTCGTGGGGGGGGGGGAAGGGAGCGAGGGGAGTGGGGTTTCGTCCCCGATCCAGATTGGATCGGGAGGGGGAGAGGGAGTGGGGGGTTAGGGTTTCTGGGGTGTGGGGCTGTGGCCTATAGGCCAGGGGGTGGTCGGTTGGGCCAAGTAGGCCGGTTGGGTGGGAAGGGCCGAGGCCCATGGGGAGCGGGGTGGTTTCTTTTCTTTTGTTTTCTGTTTTCTCTTTTCTTTTATTTCTTCTTTTCTGTTTTATTAAATTTTTAATTTATTTCAACTTTATAGAATGTGAGAACAACACCTAAATGTAGTAGGTTAAATATACCACTGCCACATTAATTTGGAAAACTAAATAAAATAGTTTAATATTTTACAAAATACAAAAGGCATTTAATTATTTTATTTTGCTGTTGTTTTATTCATTTTTGAGTATTTACGCATTTTATACAAGTGTGGTTTCTCCACCATTATTACTTAGGATTTAGTTGTCCCATTTTTAACATTTTAGTTTTAACATTCGAAAACTTTTATTGTTTCCCTGACCTTGAATTTTGAATTCGAACCGGTTTCGATCTAACGCGAGACTAACAACAGTAACAGTGGTGACAAGGCATCATTACTAGAGGGTTACTGTAGCTTGATTATCCGGGCGTCACAACTAGCGCCTGTTACGCCGGGGAATGCTTCCGTTAATTGGGAATCAACTAGCCAGAAATTGAAATTCAGGGGGGCGACGGACCTCTAGCTGAGGTGAAATAGTATATGAGGAGAAACCTTGTGCATCGCGAGTTACTAGGAGCATCTAGTATCAAGAAGAAGCGGTCAACCAGTGTCTTCTGTGGGATGAATACCGTGCAAGCAGAGACGTAAGATTTGCACGAATAAGGGAGGAGTACCTTTTTCAGTTGCCGGTGTGGTCACCTCCACATGTCGTGCCGATCTTCTTCTTTTTACTGGGGAAAATGATGTTCTGGAGGGTGCAGGCTTGGACGAACCCATGGCCAAATTGTTGACTGTGTTGCCGTGGCCGTATGTCGGTGGAGGGGAAGCAGATCCGAGGCGGTGAAGGACGGCGTAGAAGGAACAACTCTGGTGCGGTGGAGGGTGGCAAAGTTGGAGCGGCAGCGGTGAGGCGCAGGACGGCGTGGTTGAACTAGCTCGGGTACGGACGGCTCGACCTTGGCTTCAACTACTAGCCGTGGAAGGCGTTGCGGTTGAGGTTGCGTTGGACGACAATGTCGGGGTATCGGCTCCGGCGTGATGGAGGAGGGTGGCGGTTGATGGGTAGGATGGGTGGCGGACGAAGGACGCCGGGGTTTCGCGGCTGGTGGAGAGGTAGTTTTGGCGCCCATGGAGTACGAATCGGGAATCGGACGGGTGGGGGGAACCATGTTTTGGTCTAGGACGCGCTTGTTTTTGGCTTTTTTGAACAGAAGATGGGACGCGCTTGTTTGAAATTTGGGGAAAGTCCGAACTTTGCCCCCCTCTTAAATTTCGGACCTACTGCGGGTCGGGGGTAGGATGGTAATCCTAGGTGTCCCAAATAGTGGGCGGGAGCGATTTCGGCCGCGTGCATGTGTACTTAGGCGGCCATTGTGTATGAATGTTTTTCGGATGCGGTTGCGTGGCGTCTAGATGAAGCTACAAACCTACCCTGGTTTAGACCTTTGGACGTCGGGCCGATAGGTTTCACGGGTCGGAGTTATTAGAAAAGTAATTTCCTTGTACTACCAAACATTGGTCTCACGCGGTTTCGGGCGAGTAGAGGCTCTTTTGGCGCTTCGTTCGAAATTTTGAAACACAAGCATTTAGTTTTAGAGTACTCTTGAACTATTAGGATTGACCCAAATAGACAACGTTATATTTGACCTTGTATGTTTGAAAACCTCATTAAATTATCCGCTTCTTTTTGAAATTTTGACACTTGAAAATCCTATAACTACGATTATTTTGGAATGGAGGAGCTAAATTTGAATCTATTTTGTACATGACTACATATGCTATTATGTACAAAATCAGAGCAAACATTGGTGCCCCCATAATTTAGGTATGGTTTACAAATGCCATGATATCAAATTCAAATAATTGAATGGGCTTCATGTTGAATTCGATTTTTTTAAACCACCTTAAGTTGAATTCAAATGTATGCTAGTTCATAGGTCACTATTTATAATGTCCATTGTGTAAATTTTGTATGTATAATGTGCTTTACACACACAACATGAACTATACTCATGTTTATATTCGATTTCTAAAGCGATGCATTGTCTGGAGTTCAAAATACTAACTATGTGGATCAATTGTGTCGAATAATAACATAGACATGCTCAAATTCGATATAATCTAGATGTTTGATGGATCAATGGCCGCTACTTACGCGAATTGCAAATATCATGATCCCATCCTAATATTTGGATACAATTTATATCTTTAATCAATGTGTAGAGCAGTCTTTTATGTGTAGTTTCACTCTCCATCGGTGGTCCCTCACACATGCTCACACACTCTCTCCCGAGATGTGTTTCTCGCACACATGCTCTAGATATAACCCTCCATCCCTCTCATAACCATTTACAACGGTTTCCACTAACCTTTATCACAAGCACTCTTCCTCTCACAAACATACACACGCACAATCCTCATCGACCCTTTATATATACATGGACCTACCTATGTGTCTCATGTACGCACATTATCTTTACGCCTGTCTCTCACGCATTGTCTCACACCTCTCTTCCTAATCGACGAGTATGATTCTAGCAGAGCATTCTATAGGATGCCCCTTAAAGTTAGGTTGGTTGAATAGTAATATAAGAGATAAATGGGTTACCTTAGTCCAAGAACCTAGGGTTACAATTCCTAGCCGGCTTTGTCAGTGGACGCAGAGTCCTTCACAATTCTGCTATCTTTGTCTTGTACGACTAGCCATCCATGGGTCTTCCTAAATCCGTCACGGGCCGACCAATGTGGCGCAGGACGGAACCGAACGAAGGGCCTCACCTCGACCCACCGGAACTCACGCGGTGACACACCCTCTGCCCCCACGTCTCATTATCTTCTCACACCCACACATACCAACACAAACACCACACACAGAGAAAATTTCTCCTTGTGCCTCTATTCCCTCCCCCTTGCATATACACACTCAAGGGAATGGAATCTCTTGTCGTGACATCATATTCGTCTCTCTCTCTAGACCACTCTCATTTCTCGTGATATCTCTCCCACGCCCCCCCCCCGTCGGCCCCTCTATCCATGCCTCTCTCGAATACGTAATACACACTCATACCTCTCTAGGCCCCGCCAAATGCATCAACTACACATTCACACATGTTACATCACGTACCCCATTGATCTAAAAAGCCCTCTCTTCACGTTTATTTCGCATACAACATTCCTTTTGAATAAAGTGTGGCCAAAAAATTATTTTAGAGTTTCTACATATATACAATAATACAAGTTATATGGAGGAGTACGAATGCTAATTTGCATTGCATGGTGCCCACAATGATATTTATTCCATAGTGTGAATTTGTATATTTTTATACTATATACAAAGTTAGTCATAATAAAGAGAAACGAAGAGCATCTATGTCTCCATCGCATACCACCCTGTACGCCCCTTTCACGTATGCACACAAAACTATTTCCAAGTCCTCTAAAAGTAAGCCCCCAGAAAATTCACGCATGTTTCATCTTTCTCTCGCGATATATGCAATGACGATCATTGTATTTGAAGCGAAAGCACGATACGTACATTGGACTTCAGAATCCACTCATTACGGTCACCATTTACGTTTAGTGGTTATTATACAGTCACGGGCTCACCGTACAACTCTATATTTGCTCATGACATGACTAGTTGACCAGTTAAACGCTCCACGTGGCACCTCTATTGTTGCATCACATTATCTCACTACCATCGTGCCCACCTGTCGACTTGTATCTACTCTACATCTACACTCTTATAAAATACATAAAATACACTCTTATAAAAAACAGAGTTGGTGATGATGGTGTGCCTGCCATCCTGCAATATAGGTCGTCCGATTTATATCTGACGGATAGGAAAGAAACTATGGCAATTTTGCAAAAAGGTACCCACACACCTCTCCACATTTGCAAATAAGGCCTTCCCTCGTTCATCCTTTTCTCTCACAAGATAAACAAGTCATACAAATGCATCTTGATGTTACGTGCAACGCACGGGCATCTTGCTAGTAAGAATGAAAACAAACGACAAAAATATATTTGTACGGTGGTTCGAAGTCATGACCGCGGGTAGAGCAGACAAGGTGGCCTTGTATTGGTATGTTGAGCCGTCTGTTTTAACACACCGGAGCTGGCGTGGTGATTATACACACACGCACGCATGCACACGAACTGCATCCACGCAACACTCACACAAACACATGCACCCACGCACGCACGCAACACTCACACGTACGCACGCAGCCACGCACGCACGCAACACTCACGCGCACGCATGCAACACTCACACGCACACACGCACGCATGCATGCACACACCAGTACACCACACGACCAACACACACTCTCACGCTCAAGTGCTCAACCTACACGTGCATGCGCACACATCAGGCCCTGACAGACACATACACAACCACGTGATTCCCGCGCACGGGTTGGAGCCTTGTCGCGCCTGCATAAATTTGTGTTTATCTGACCTTTTGCCTATGCGAATTGACAGGTGGGACCCACAAGGAACATGGTCAATTTAACTAGTCAACATGGCGCCACGCAGACTATTTGGCCGGTCAACAGAGTGCAATCTGATGTTGAACTGTGAGCAAGTGACCGTATAATCACCGCAAAACGTATATAGTGACCGTAATCAGCTTATTCTGAAGTTCGGTGACCGTATTACACTTTTCTCTCTGTAGGCCCTCCAAAACTACATCTCTACATGTTCTCACATGTTACATCTAACAACTACAGTATGCAATACAGCACTACTACTACACTCTAACACAATAAATCATATGTGTTTTTAATTTTACTAGATATCATATTGTTACTTATAATTATTTAGTTTGCATACATTAAAATTGCCTTTGAAATGTATGGCCAGTATCATCTACCGCGCGGGAAAAATCCCGCCCTTTCCTGTTTAATTGGGTTTGTATCGATGGATCGTGCGAAACAACAAAACTATAGTACTATCAAGTACAAGTGACAGTTCACTGGGCCGTCGTGTCGTCTACTCCTCCGTCGTAAGAGTGGAGCGCTCGCTTTCATAAATCTTCTAGTCCCTTTTGCCGACATGTGGGACATCAAGCTACCGGGTCCACGTGCCATACCGGAATACAGTGCAGAGCAGCCGGGGTGAAGCACCCCAGTCATGGCACCGACGTAGTAATGAGCAATGAGGCGTAAAATCACAAAGCTGCACCTTTCCCGCAGTTAAGTTGGAGGGACGAAGCAACCATCATTTCACTCGTTGCTGAATCCGCTTCCCCCTCATCTTCTTCAACTTAACCACATGTTGCTTCTGCCATTGTTTTGCCTCATGTGGGACGCGGATCGGCTTGGTAAAGCACTGACACGTGGGACCGCATGTTAGCAAACCGCTCGGACAACGTCCTCCGAAAATAAGAAGCCTAATCCTAGACTTACAAAGGGCTATGTAGCTGCTACGTATACTTCCCATCTAATCTATATATGCCCCCCTGATTTTCAGGTGGGTGGGCCTAATCCTCTCTTTAATCCAATCAAATAGTCCCACATCACATCAGTTCATAACTTTACGTAAACCATTATGTGGATGTAGCATTGCTCAAATAAGAAACCTCCCCCGCCATCCGCGCGGCAAAATCACCTCCTTTTTACTAATCTTGATTCTATAATTTTTTAGATGAATATAATTGAGATTTGTATAGATAGCACACAGAAGCAAAACCAAGTGGTATGGTTAAGGGCATCCACAATGTGTAGCCAAATGTGAAAATAGCTTTTGGCATTGTGGGAACCATTGTGGACGGTGTTGCCAAAGCCAAAAAGATGGAACTGAAGCTCCCTGATTGATTGATTGAAGGAATAGAAAAATGCAATGTCTCTCCTCTTTTTCCCATGCTTGGACGCATGTAGTACAGTATAGAGCACAGAGTCTACTCCCCTGTCCCTTCTATCACAAATCATAAAGCAGTGAGGCGTCAAATCACAAAATCACGGATGAAGCAACCATCATTTCACTCTTTGCTGACTCCGCTTCTCCATCGTCTTCTTCGAGAAACCATCTCACCGCACTAGTACTCCTAGTAGTACTCCCTCCAGTCCTTTTTTGTCTGCGTCTAAGAAAATTTTGTTTTCCCCGCAATGCTCTGCGCATTGGCATTTTTTCGCTGCTCTTTCCAACCGGGCCCTGCATCCCTTTCCACCACATGCGTGCCTGCAGTAATCCCATCTCTCTTTCCCATGTGCTTCGCATCTTCCCAAGGCAGAGAGAGCTGATTGCATGCAGAAACAGGAGAGAGAGCGAGAGGCGCATGCTCGCAGAGAGATGGACAGGGGGAGAAAGAGACGACATGCATGCATCCGGAAGTGAGAAGGTTGGTTTGCATGGCGCTGCATTAATCAAGCGATGAGGAGTGAGATGGTTAGCTCTTTGGTCTTTGGAGGAAAAATACGCATTAATTGACACGTGAAACGAGGATTTGTATCGATTAAATCCGGCGAAGGAAAACCCCGCCTTTCTTTTTTAACACTAGTACTCCTAGTACGTACGTACTTATCCTGTTTGGGTCTAGGCCTTGCATTGCCAAACTTCGCCACACATTTTTGCCAAGCTTGCCTAAAGTTTTCAATATGAGAAGGAGGTACTCTTGTGCACGGCTGTCGCGGTCGCACCGCACCCTCACACAGTCCCTCCTGCACGCCACAAACCCAACCAAGGGAACGCACCCTCACTGACACGTGTTGTCGCATGTGAACAAACCAAACTCAGCCTTCCTATCGCTGACACATAATTTTCGTTCATAGAGTATGTTTATCCAACCGCATGTTGGGGAGTATCTATACGGCCCGTGCGGTGGTCTGTTGGGGAAGAAGAAGAGGTGAGGAAGAAGGAAAGAAGGGTTAGGAGACGTAGGATATTCATCCAACCGCCTGAAATGGTAGACTGACCCAAGTCAGGCGACTTCCATAACAAATATACGTTATTACACAGCAAAAGATCCATAAAAACAACAACATAAAGAAAAACTATCACTGCTCGCGGAAAGAGACGGCCTCATCGTCTTTGGCTGCCGGCGCGAACCAGCCGTCGCTGCCGACGTGTGTCTCCGCATCGTGGTTGTCCTCGGCCTCCAGCTACTCGTTCAAGCGGAGCGTGCGGGCGCTCTGCACGGACGAGAGCACAGCCCCGTTCAAGTCCAGGACGTCCAGTTCCGCCTGCAGGAGGGCCTCAATGGCAGCGGCATCCGCGCGCTCCACGTCGAGTCGAGCCTCCGCTGCCGGGTTCAAGTCCAGGATGTCCGGTTCCGCCTGCAGGAGGGCGTCGATGAGAGCGGCATCTGTGCGCTCTGCGTTGAGTCGAGCCTCTGCCACCCGGTTCAAGTCCAGGACGTCTGGTTCCGCCTGCGGGAAGGCCTCGATGGCAGCGGCATCCGCGCGCTCCACGTCAAGTTGAGCCTCCGCCACCCGGTTCACATCCACGACACCCGGTTCCGCCTGCAGGAGAGCCTCGATGGCAGCGGCATGCGCGCGTTCCGCGTCAAGTTGAGCCTCTGCCTCCCGGTCCTCCTTTAGTATCGCCATGTTGAACCGCTGGTCCGCCTGAACCATGGGGGACTCGGGCGCCGGTACGAAGTCGACGTCCATCGTCTCATACCCATCGGGGGCCTTCTGCGCCGTGACCTCCGCCATGAACATTGGATCGGCTTCCTCCTCTCGTAGCTTGGCTCCAGAGAACTCGGGGATTGGCCCGCCGCAAAGTGAGCTTGGGAACGGAGGTCTGTGGCGCCGACCACCGCTGCGATTTCTGCACGGCGCTCCGGCGTCAGCATCTTGTAGTAAGTGATCTTGCGGGGCACCATGGCTTTTCGGCGAACTAGGGAACGCTTGATGCGGGCTAGGTGATCGAAAGGTGGGGGAATGGGCTGGAGATTTGGTGTGGTTTTAGGGCAGTGGCTGGCGTAGGCCGAGCAGCGAAGGTTCTGGTGTGAATAGTGGTTCCGGTGACGACCGGTCAATCGGTTTTGACAGCACATCGCTCTTGTCGCGTTCGCGTTGCAGCCCGGCACGCTGGACCCTCCACGCCGTTCACCGAATGGAACACGCTTCGTCTTGTGTTTCGCTCGCTTGTGGGACTGCAGTTGAGAGCAAACCGACGTCCCTCCCCCTCCCCCGCCCGCGTCATTTATTATACCACCACTCCCTCTATTTTATGCGGAGTAAATAAAAACAGAGGGAGTATACTACGGATGAGGATCCCCTGACGTGGCCTCACCCATTGAGTAACTGACATGCGGGGCCTAGCAAGCATGGGGTCTGCCAGTAAGTGACCGAAAGGAAGGGTAAGGCAGGGATACCTACGTCAAAGGATCCACTTCCACTATACTACTTTGACCAAATGTTAGAGTAATAATATATGACATGCAACTTACACAAAGCATATAGGGTCTAATGCGTTTTTCGAGGCTAACTTTGACCAAATGTTACAGTAATAATATATGACATGCAACTTACACAAAGCATACGGTCAAATTCGTATGTGAAAGGAGGTTCCAAAGATATAATTTTCACATTATACATCTCATGTACTATTAATCTTGTCAATAGTCAAATTGGAAACCATCTCGAGTACAAATCTAGGAGTACATACGAATCTAACAATATTGATTGGGCGTTGTTGAATGTTGATACCTTTTTGATCAAAGTAGAGATACTTTGACTACACATAAAACTTATATGTAAACTAGAAAGGATAGGAGGGAGTATATTGTACGTTCAAAAACGAAACGAACATTGAATACCCTTTATATATGATTTGCGGATGCTATGATCACCGGTTCAAAATTTTGAATCCGCCTTAGGTATCACGTGCCCCCACTTGTTCCCTCTCGATTTCATCTCGGGGTCCGGAGATCTATTAGAAGAGGACTAGGGTGGGTACATGCGAATGATACTCAGCGGAATGTTCAAATGAGGCATGCGGGAGGATGGACTCAACTCGAGGGCGACAAGATCGATGGAGAAGAGGGTTGGAGTGGAATGAGAAATAAGCAAACGCCACATGATTATACTTGAACGGCTCAAATAAACAATAAGTTGTCTCGCTTGGCCTACATAGTGAAAGGCCTAATGCGCAACGCGGAGCACTGACGCTCGAATATGGCCGGGAAAATAGGGAAACCGACATGTGGGGCACACCCGTCGCGATGACGTAGCGCAGACTAGTCCAATGGAGAAGCTAGCCCACGACCTCCTCGCCACCGACAACAGTTCATGTGGGTCATTGGGGCCAACAACGGGGCGCAGCTCCAGCACCGCCTCTGGACACGGCGACCGCAGTGAGCGACACGCTCATATCGTAGCTAGACACGGTCGTTTTCAGTGTGTCGAGGGTGGCGTTAGTGCTGTGGCACGACCAATGGTATGTTTGGTTTGTGCCCAAGGTTGCCCCATCAAAGCATTGGGTAGCCAAAAATTTGGTTGAGGTATTAGTTGCCCATGATTTGGCCGACATTGGCAAGAAAAATGAACTAGAGTTGGCTAGAGTTCATTGGCATGCCAAAGAAATGGCAACCATCCAAACAAAGACCAATCTTTGGGTCTGAAAGTGCAACTATCCCTAGGTGGTTTTGGTAATTCATAACAATATATAGCTCATTGAGCTAATGCTATTCCAAGATGACTATTTCAGGAAAGCTCAATGATTGGCATGGCATGGATGTGAAAGTGGAACCCTCAAAATGCTAAGGACAAAGGATTGGCTCAAGCTCAAAAGCTCAAGACTCTTGATTTTATATTTTAGTGATCCAAGATCACATTGAGTCTTTAGGAAAAGCCAATACTATCAAGGAGGGATGAGGTGTTGCTTAATGAGCCTCTTGCTTCATGTGCTTAGTGATATGCTCCAAAACCCTCAACTACTTTCCCATATCCACATATGACCTAAACCCTAAGCCAAACTCAGTCCTACCGATTATTTCTATCCGGTGCCACCGAGTTTCACTTGTCATAAGCCACTGCCAAACCCTAGCAATTCGGTTCTACCGATAGGGATCTCAGTCTCACCGAGATGGGATTGCAAACTCTTTGTTTCCCTTTCGTAACTTTTTGGTCTCACCGAAAGAGCGAATCGGTCCCACCGAGATTGCAATGTAAACTCTTTGTTTCCCTTTTGTAACTTTTCGGTCTCACCGGAAGAGCAAATCGGTCCCACCGAGTTTTCCTGACCAACTCTCTGGTTAGATTATTACCAAACTCGGTCTCACCGAGTTTGTGTAATCGGTCTCACTGAGATTACGTTATGCCCAAACCCTAACCATATCGGTCCTACCGAGTTGCATGTCAGTCCCACCGAAAATCTCTAACGGTCACTAGGTTTACCTTTTCGGTCCGACCAAGTTTGTTGATTCGGTCCCACCGAGATTGGAAAACTGTGTGTAACGGTTGGATTTTGTGTGGAGGCTATATATACCCCTCCACCTCCTCTTCATTCATGGAGAGAGCCATCAGAACACATACACAATTCCAACTCATATGTTCTGAGAGAGAACCACCTACTCATGTGTTGAGACCAAGATATTCCATTCCTACCATATGAATCTTGATCTCTAGCCTTCCCCAAGTTGCTTTCCACTCAAATCTTCTTTCCACAAAATCCAAATCCTATGAGAGAGAGAGTTGAGTGTTGGGGAGACTATCATTTGAAGCACAAGAGCAAGGAGTTCATCATCAACACACCATTTGTTACTTCTTGGAGAGTGGTGTCTCCTAGATTGGCTAGGTGTCACTTGGGAGCCTCCGACAAGATTGTGGAGTTGAACCAAGGAGTTTGTAAGGGCAAGGAGATCGCCTACTTCGTGAATATCTACCGCTAGTGAGGCAAGTCCTTCGTGGGTGATGGCCATGGTGGGATAGACAAGGTTGCTACTTCGTGGACCCTTCGTGGGTGGAGCCCTCCGTGGACTCGCGCAACCGTTACCCTTCGTGGGTTGAAGTCTCCATCATCGTGGATGTAGGATAGCACCACCTATCCGAACCACGGGAAAAACATCCGTGTCTCCAATTGCGTTTGAATTCTCCAAACCCTTCCCTTTACATTCTTGTAAGTTGCATGCTTTACTTTCCGCTGCCAATATACTCTTTGCATGCTTGCTTGAATTGTGTGATGATTGCTTGACTTGTCCTACAATAGCTAAAATCTGCCAAGAACTAAAATTGGGAAAAGGTTAAGTTTTTATTTGGTCAAGTAGTCTAATCACCCCCCCTCTAGACATACTTTCGATCCTACAAGTGGTATCAGAGCTTTGGTCTCCATTTGCTTTGATCTCCATAGCTTTTGGTGGTCATAGCCTTGGTTTCACAACCTAGGAGAGTATGGCGTCTAGCGAGGGAAATTATCACCGTAGAGGTCCTTACTTTGATGGTACTAATTTTGCTAGTTGGAAGCATAAAATGAAAATGCATATTCTTGGACATAGTCACGACGTTGTAAAACGACGGCCAGTGAATTGTAATACGACTCACTATAGGGCGAATTCGAGCTCGGTACCCGGGGATCCTCTAGAGTCGACCTGCAGGCATGCAAGCTTGTGATATTCTCTTCAACGGATTGTGCCCCGAAGAATTCAACAAAATCACCCGTCTTGAGAATGCAAAGGAAATTTGGGACACTTTGATTGATATGCACGAAGGTACCGACTTCGTCAAGGAATCCAAGTTGTATGTGCTTCAAAGTCAACTTGACAAGTTCAAAATGAAGGATGGTGAAGGTTTCACTGAAATGTACTCTAGGCTTGCTCTCATCACAAATGAGATTGCCGGCTTAGGAAGTGAAGAGATGACCGATAGATTCATCATCAAGAAGATTCTAAGAGCCTTGGATGGAAAATATGATACCGTGTGCACATTGATCCAAATGATGCCCAATTACAAAGATCTCAAGCCAACGGAGGTGATTGGAAGAATTGTTGCTCATGAGATGTCACTTAAGGATAAAGAGGAACTTCACAACAAATCAAGTGGTGCCTACAAAGCCTCATGTGAAGCCCCTACATCATCAAGTGAGAAACAAAACTTCAATGAAGAATTGAGATTAATGGTGAAGAACTTCAACAAGTTCTACAAGAGTAGAAGCAAAGATAGAAGCTTCAAGTCAAGGTCTTACAATGACAAAAGATCTTCTAGTCGAGAGCGAAACTGCTACAGTTGTGGAAGACCCGGACACTATTCCAATGAGTGTACGACTCCCTACAAGAGAAGAGAAGATTCTCCAAAAAGAAGAAGCAAAGAATCACCACCAAGAGAGAGAAGGAGTAGAGATGATCGTTATGAACGAAGATACTCACGGAGAAGCAAGGATTCGGAAAGGAAGGAAAACTCATCAAGGAGCTACACAAAACGAAGACATCAAGCTCATGTTGGTGAATGGGTATCCGGCTCCGACTCCGACAGCCACTCCGAGAGAAGTTATCACTCCGACTCTGAAGATACTCAAGATGAAGGTGTTGCCGGTCTAGCACTTGTGTCAACCAACTCCTACGACATATTTGACTCACCAAATGAAGGAATTGGAAGATGCTTCATGGCCAAAGGTCCTAAGGTAACACACCCCGAGTATGTTAATTTCAATAGTGATGAAGATGACTTGTTAGGTGATGATTTGCTTGTTGACAACTCTAGTGATGAATACTATGATGAAACGTCAATTAATCATGCTAATCAAGATAAAACGAATGACAATGATAAGGAGAAGATTGAGGCTCTAACTAAAGAACTAAACACTCTTAAGATAGCTCATGAAACTATCTTCGAAGATCATCGAGAACTTTTAAGAGCTCATGAGAAATTACGCTTTGAAAAGCTCAATCTTGAGCAAGAGCATGAGTTCTTAAAAGAAATCAATGATGATCTCCACAAGAAAAGTTCTTCTTACATTGCCAAGCGTTTACTCTTGTCCACTTACATGCCTCAAGTCAAGTCTAGTAACAAGAACAAGAAAGATTCTTCCTCTAGCAGTAACAATGATCATGCTAAATCCAAAATTGTTGCTTCTAGTAGTTCTCTTGATTCCACTAATGATTCTCTTAGCCAAGTTACACTTGAGCAAGAAAATAGCTTATTGAAGGGATTATAGAGAAAGGAGTGTACAAAAGCCTTGCCGGGAGTAAGCAATTTGAGGAAATTGTGCGCAAGCAAGGAATGCACCGGAAGAATCAAGGTGTTGGTTTTGAACGAAAGTTCAATGCCAATGGAGTTGAGTGGGAAGAAGATCAATACCCCAAGACAAAGTTTGTTCCTCAACAAGAGAAGTATGATACTTCTTTCAAGGGGACACAAGCTCAAGATGATCTTCCACCACAAGACTACAAGCAAAAGGGCAAGGACAAGCTTTAAGAGGAAATTGATGCATTTGAAGAAGCTCCTAAGACCTTAGTCAAGTGGATTCCCAAGACTACTTCAAGTTCCACTTCATCAAGTACGACTACAACTCCAAGGATTCCCATCAAGATGGTGTGGATCCAAAAGAAGAAGAACTAGAGAGTTCTTGAGGGTGACTCCACCAACATACTTCACTCTTATCATTTTGGCAAGAACAAGTGCAATCAACTTCCACATCTTGCACTAGTTCAAGGAGTCACAAACCCTCTTGTTGGTAAGACAAGGGACAAGGTAACCTAAAAGTTTTCATGGACATCATCTTGTGTGTGCATCACTCTATGTCTATGGATATCCTTGTTTGTTCCTTGTGGGACTAACCCATGTAGGTATTGAAAGTGCAATTCACTCAAATGGATAGCTCCAAGTGATCTACATCAACATTGAGCATCCACATCTTCAACATCTACATGAAGTCATCATCGACAAAAGCCGAGGTTAGTTCATCCCTCTAAGGGGGGATATCACATCTAGGGGGAGCTTTACTCTGAGACTTGAGCTAAAGCAACTCTAAAGATGTGAACACAACAATGCTTTATGTAAAAGTGGTAACCCCACTTGAGCTTAAACGATGAGTATGACCTATGATCAAGTGTTCTCACTTGACTCCTAAGTCAATATACTCATATATAGATGACCTTGTCATCGCAAATTGCTTGATAGATGCTAGAATTGGTTGTGCATGCCTTGTCACATATTTCATTTGCCATCTTATTGTGTGAGCATGCTGGTTGCATATTTTACTCATTCGAGGACATCCACTTGTTGTTTTGATTGTTTGGTTTTATTTCCTTTTGCCAAGTGGATGGACAAGAATGCCTAAGAACCTCCTCTAGCTATCTATGCTTTTCTCGTCTCAAACTCTATTCATGCTACATCACAAAATTTGATCAAGTCAGATTCGAACCACTCTGTGTGAGGAGCGCTTAGAGTCCCCGATTCGTCATAGACTTAAACTTCCAAAACCTCTTTATGATTCTCGGTCTGACCGATACCCTACTTTCGGTCCTACCGAGATCATTAAGTTGATCTAGGTTTTCGATCTCGGTGCAACCGATTTGAACCATTCGGTCACACCGAGTTGCAACAACTGTATACAATTTTGCATCTCGGTGCCACCGAGTTGTTCCACTCGGTCACACCGACAGGGTCGGGCTATATATAGTCACGGGCAAAAATTTGGAAATTTCTCTGAACCCCTTCGCCCGCGCGATAGCCTGCTCTGCCAACTTGGTCTCCGGATCGTCTCCTCGCCGCCAGCCGCCTCCAGTCGCTAGTCTCCGTCGCCGTCAGCGGACATTCAACCCCGCCGTTGCCGCCGTAGCGAGTCTCCGCCGAACTAGGGTATGGACTCGATCTTTGTGCTATTCCCCAATCCGATTCTTAGCACATTGTGATCATCATGATTCTTGCCACGTTTGTTAAACTTCTATCCAGTCAATGAACTCGTAGATTAGGTTTAATTCGAAAATTTTAGGGTTAGGTTTCCGCCGAAACCATCTCGGACCCACCGAGTTGAAAAACTCGGTCCCACCGATTTGGCTTATGCCATTGCACAAGTGAGACTCGGTCTGACCGAGAATTACTTATTGGTGTGACCGATTTTGGAACTCTGTGAAACCCTAGCAGCCTCGGTGCCACCGAACTGTGACTCGGTCTGACCGAGTTCACTAGTTTAGGTGCCAAAACTGCTTCGGTATCACCGAGTTTAGAAATCGGTAGATCCGAGATGCTTTCAGTGGGAAACTAAAACTAAGTTTTTGAATTATTCTTTTGCAAAAATCTCTGCATTTTGTGATGCTTATCCACTCTATCTCATCTATAACCTATTCACAGGGTCAGCAGTCAGAGTTTGCATCATGTCAGACCAAAGTGATAGCCAGAACTTGTCAGAGCAGCAAGTGCAGATGAGTGAGGGCACTAGTCCCTCAAGTTCCTCAGATGATGGCAGCAGGAGCACCCCTAGCAATCTTCCTAAAGCTGCCACAAGACAGAGAAACAAGAGAACCTCAGACTTAGAAGATGAGGATTATGTGGCAGAAGAGGAAGCAACTTCCAAGAGAGTTGTGCTCAAGAAAGAGTATGGCTCAGCTGCAGCCATCAAGCCAGGAATGCACAAAAAGGCACCTACTAGGAGAGTTCCTACCTCCAAGCCTAGGAAGGCTGTTCCTGAGGAAACTATGAAACTCACTATGGAATCTGAAGAGGAAGAAATTGGCCAGGACAAGAAAAAGAAGAGGGCCAGAACTACCACTGCCAGAGTTGTTGGCAAGCCTTCCATGAGGAGAGATTCTTCTGATGAGGATGAAGAAGAAGAAGAAGAGGTAGCTGCACCAGCACCTAAGGCACCCAAGCTGATGGGTGATGCCATAAGAACATGGGCAGCTGCTTCCAAGGCCAAGCGCTAGCTGCCCGCATTCATGTCGTCCGTTCGTATGTCGTCGTTAAGAGGCTTGGTGCCCGAGGAACCAACTCCGGCGACTTAATGACGCACCCGGACGCTTGGCCTCACCGGAATGCGCTACTTAAAGCGGTAATGCCCAGCTAACCTCCAGACCGTAGCGCATCGTCCTCCTACCTGGCACCACATCCGCCATGACCGCAAGTGTGAACGCTCTGCGGGAGAGCTTGTCTTCGGGGATGAAGCTCGAGGTCGCCGCCCTCGCACAAGTATCCTCTCGCGATGCAATAGCGGCGTAGCCGGACGCGGACGCGACCGCACAAGCGGTGGCCATGCTGGCGGCCGACGATGGGAGCACCGTCAGCCATGCGTCCTACTTGCCACCGTCCAACGTCTGGCACCGCCGAGGTCGGGGACTCCTCCGAGGATGAGTAGGGCATGGGAGGCGGCAGGGCATGGTGTGCCAACTAGCTGGTCCGTATCCCGTGTTCTACTCTTCCTCGCCGGAGACCGCACCTTCACTTCACGGGTCTTGAACCCCGCCCCCGTACATAGAGATCGCAGATGGAGGACGTCGGTCGCCGCCGTAGAATAGGTTTACGGTTGGGTTTCTTTTATTTTTCTGTCCTATAAAAGTTCGAAATGTAATGAAAATCTGCCGTGTTTGCATTAATCTCGACCAGTGATATGAACTTTCACAATAATATACATATTGTAGGAGTACTAGCAAGATGCCCGTGCGTTGCACGGAAGATCAAGATCTTGTGGAAGAAAAGGATGAACGAGGAAAAGCCTTATCTGCAAATGTGGAGAGGAGTGCGGGTAAATTGTCATAGTTTCCTTCCTTCCGTTAGATATAGATCGGACAGCCTATATTGTAGGATGACAGGCACACCATCATCACCAACTCTGCTTTTTATTGAACTGAGACAAATCTAAAATGCGAAGTAAAATAAACACATAGGGTCTATACTTACACAAATTATCTTAGGCACTCCAATAGTACGTCCACTACACATTCACGCATTTCACATCTTCCTACATCTATGGGAACCAACGAAAGGGTTAACGTAAATTGCCTCTCTCTCTCCTCCCATAATTTTCATGGTGGTGGGCCCCTCCCTCCCCCCAATCTACAATCAACAGCTCACAGTTTCACATTACGTTAATTACGTAACTGGGATTATGTAGGTGTAGCATTACTCGTCCTAAAAACCCAACTAAGCCAACCTCCCAGCATATCGCGCGCGAAAAGACCCGGCCGCGCCGCTTTAGTCGGGTTACTGGATTACTAGTAGTAGTATCGATGGATCGCACGAAGCAACAAATTTTTTTTGAGGGGGCGAAGCACCTAGTTTAAAAGGAAAAAGGCGGTACACTCACATCACTCCTGTCGCGGTCGCATTGCACCCCACACACGTTCGGTCGTACACACGGCTCACGCAAACAGAACGCGCTTTGGCTTGCCTCTTCACTGACACGTGGGACTGCACTTGGAGAAACCGACCATGCGCCAAACTCCCCCCGCCACCGCGCGAAAATCCTCCCCCCCACACACACCCAAAAATTCCCCCCAAATCCGATTCAACCGCCCTTCGGCCAACTAGCCAATAATATTCCCCAAACCCCCCTCCCCCCCTGACCCCCTCTACTCCATTCGCTCCGCCAAATCCGCCCTCCCCGCCGCGCCGATACGTCGGCGCCGCGGTTCGGCGATCCTCTCGCTCCCACAGTACACTCTCGTAGACTGCCGTCCTCTAGCTGCACCGCCACCTCTGGCTACGTTCTTGTGGAGGCGCACGACGGTCAGCGCCGCCACCGCTGGAGACGTTCGTGTGGAGACGCACGGCGGTCAACTTCTCCCATGGTACGCGCATTCTAGACTGAGGCCCCGTTCATGTCGGTGTAGCGCTGAATGTTAGCTGATAGACGTTGTTAATCTCACTGTTTGCCGAAGTATTTTACTGTCAATATGCTTTGCTTAAGAAGCTTCCTTGCCCTGTTCTGCACTCAATCTGCTTAGCTGAGATGGCATGCCAAGGCTGATTAGTTGCTAAAATATCCTGCCATATATTTATTGTGACGTAGATTGCCATGGTCTAGTAGCCAATCTGTTAGGTGAAATAGCTCCACACCATTTTATACTTGATGTTTGTTGCTGCGATGGCCTTCGATAGTTCGATGGCTATGTGCTCGGCCTCATTGACTGCTGAAACAGCCTGCCATAATTTGGCACTCAAATCTGTTTGCTGAATTAGCTTTAGATATATTTCGTTACTTAGATCTGCTCGTCCAAATATCTTGCCATAGCTTTAGACATCGACCTAGGTATTTTTTTTCTGGACCTCATAATAAAGCATATATGTTTTTCCTGTAATATCTAGTAGAAGAACTAATGTGTATGTCTAACAGATAGACAGGACTTGGATAACTTCTGCTCGAAGATTCTCCGCTGCATATGTCGAGGGGGTTGAAAACTTCATGAACTTTATCAGAGCTGAGTACGGTGGTCTGAAATCAGATGTGCTCTGCCCATGTAGCAGTTGTATGAATTCAGTTACAAGACCCCAGTCAACTATGCAAAATCATCTACACTTGTATGGGATGTCGGTCACATATACTAGGCGGGTTCATCATGGTGAAGCTGTGAACGTCAATGTTATTGACTACGTGGAAGCATCAGATCACCATCTTGATCTGCCTGATGCTCAGGTGGAAGAGGAGGAGGAGGTGGTGGTGGCAGAGCCAGTGAGTTTGACCAACATTGAAACAATGCTACGAAATGCTCGTGCATTCCGTGAACTTTCACCTACAGAAGAAAAACGGTGGGCCCGCATGTTGGAACAATGCAACGTTGCTTTCACCCCAGGAAATAAGCTGTCAGTATTCTCAGCTATGGTCACCTTTCTTCAGGTGAAGACATCTGAGTGGATGACCAACAAATCATTCGATGTGATGTTGGCTGCTTTCCGCAAATCTTTCCTAGATGCGTCTGAGCTGCCACACACCTACTGTAAAATGAAGAATTTCCTTCGTACAGTTGAAATTGGATATGATATGATCCATGTTTGTAAGAATAATTGTGTTCTGTTCCGGAAGGATTATGCCAACTTAAGTCAATGCCCGAAATGCAAATCATCAAGATGGAAAGATGGCGATGCTGTGAAGAGGATTCCTCATAATGTTCTGAGACATTTTCCAATTACACCAAGATTGCAGAGGTTGTTTCATGATGCTGAAACAAGAGAGGATTTACTGTGGCATTCTAGGAACCAGGAGTACAGAGATCAGAATGTAATGAGCCATCCATCTCATGGTAGTGAGTGGAAAAGCTTCAATGATAAACACAAAGAGCTTGTTGCTGACCCGAGAAACATTAGACTTGGCTTAGCTTCAGATGGATTTAACCCATTTGGCCACCAGAGCACCACATATAGCATGTGGCCAGTGCTTGTTATCCCTTACAACATGCCTCCAAATGTCTGCACCAAAGAATCAAACTACATGATGGCCTTGCTCATCCCAGGTCCAAAAAGTCCTGGAAAGGATTTTGATTTGTTCATGGAGCCTCTTGTGGAGGAACTTCAACAGCTATGGAAGGCTGTTCTCACTCGAGACCTATATAGCAGCCCACTAGCTAATTTCTTTCTGTGTGATGTTATAATTTGGTGCATCCATGATTATTCGGCTTTGGGCACTATGTCAGGGCGAACGACACATGGTTACAATGCATGTGTTCGCTGTGACAGGAATCCGCTGTCATACGCAATACTTAGCAAGATCTGTTACATCGGACACCGCCGTTTCCTTGCCAAGGACAAGCCGCATCCTAGAAAATACCGAAGACATGTGTTCAATGCAAAGCATGAAAACCGTGATGCGCCAAAGAGGCTCACCGCCGATGAGTTGCTAGTGGAATTAGAGAAGGTCAGGCATATTACACCAGGAAACCATCCTGGTAATGGTAGCGGGAAAAGGAAGTGTGGCAAGGTAGAAGAGAGATTATTGTTTACCCGCAGGTCCACTTTGTGGGACTTGGAGTATTGGAAAGATTTGGATCTGCGGCATAATCTTGATGTGATGCACATCGAGAAAAATATATGTGACAGCATTATCAGCACACTTCTTCATATTGAAGGCAAGACGAAAGATACCTTAAAATCTAGGATTGATTTGACACACCTGGGTATCAGAAAGGATTTGCAGGTGCAAGATGAAGGTAAACCACGGGATATGGCACCAGCTGTTTACGTCTTGGACAAGGTAAAAAGAAAAGAATTATGCGAGGTCCTGTCACGTGTGAGATTCCCACATGGATTTGCTTCCAACCCTGAAAGGAGAGTCAGTGCAGATGGAAACAAGGTACAAGGGTTGAAAACTCATGACTGCCACGTCCTACTTCAAAGGGTTTTACCTGTTATCCTTAGAGGATTGGGCTGCCCTGACTTATACAGAGCAGTTGCAGAGTTGGGACAATTCTTCAGGGAACTATGTAGTAGGAATATCAGGATAGATGCTTTGGAGCGTCTTAGAGACAAGATACCAACTATCCTATGCGACCTTGAGAAGATATATCCTCCAGCCTTATTTGATGTGATGGTGCATTTGGCTGTTCATCTACCTGATGAGGCACTACTCAGAGGTCCACTACAGTATGGCTAGATGTACCCTATTGAAAGGCGGCTGGGCACTTTCAAGGGCTATGTTAGGAACAGAGCTAGACCCGAGGGTTCCATTGCAGAGGCCTACATTTCTACAGAAGCATTGACATTCTGCTCAAAATACATTAAAACAGCTGATCAGCTTAGCAAAGAGGTGGGTGAAGACAATCCCAGGCTCAATGTTTTCGATTATTCTGTTCGAGTTACAGGGAAGAGTCAACAAGAGGACAAACTAAAGATTTGGATAAAATGGTTTGGCATGTATTGAATAACTATCCTGAGATACTACCTTATATCAAGTAAGTGCAGTACTGCAGCTTATACATCGTAATCTACTAAACTTGCAGCACATTCTTATATATTTAGATGTTTGACGCGATCACTATGTTGTGCAGCATCTACAAAGAGGAGTTACTGCCGCAAAATCCAAGAAACATTGACAAACTGGTTATGGCAGGATTTGCGAAATGGTTCAAGAACCATGTAAGCTTTTGAAGTGCACTGTCAGTTTTTTTAATATATTGAGTATATAAGATGGTCAGCTTGTCTATTTTCTAATCATAGGTTAAGAAGATGTGGGAGGATGGGCAGGCAGTTGATGATGCCCTTTACTCACTAGCAATGGGTCCCGATACTCGGGTAAGACATTATGAATCTTGCGTTGTTGGAGATATGCGCTACAACACCCTTGCACGAGACGAAGGCAGGAAGACACAAAAAAGTGCCATCATGAGCACAGATACGTATGACAAAGAGACAACTGAAATGTATGCTAACATAACAGACATTGTTCAGTTGCAGTATATCTCTAGTTTCGAGGATCATCGGTGTGTGGTTCTATTGTGCTATCGTTGGTATAACCTGTTTTTCAAGATCGCAAAACCCAGAGCTGATGATTATTTCAAATCCATCAATGTCAAGGCGGCGTACCAGACCAATGAGCCTTTTATTTTGGCAAATCAAGCAACACATATATTTTTCTTGGAGGACACATTTGCACGTAGCGATGACTGGAGAGTATTGCAAAGGTTTGAGTAGAGGAATTCGTTTAATGAAGTTGCACAACAAGATGATGCTTGCACTGCTCCTGATGTACAAGATAACACAGATGTTCCTAATATCTTTGAGAACCATCACATCAATGATGCCGGCGAAAAGATTGCTTGTCGTGCTGTGGACATACAAGAGTTCATCAAGAAGAAGCCAACGTTCGAGGATGTTGAGGACGAAGAATAAGATGACACCATGGCGAATTACGATACACATGACGAAGATGTTGACGCTGCTACTGCGGATAATGATTACATTGCTTTTGTCGTATTTGCCTGTCAGAAGACGTTTTTTATCTACTATGTGAAATTGTGTTTGCTATGACAACTGAAACCTGATGAACATGTTGTTTAGTATTTTGCTGTGAGAACATCACTTGTTATGTATGCTGATTTGTGTTTGGTGATTGTATGACAACTAAAACATGATGACATTGTTGTTTACTTGTACTCATATTTGGCTATGAAACTTGAATTTGATGACATAGTTTGTTGTTGGACTGCAATTTGCTCGGCGTCTTCGAATGAGAACAAAGCTGACCCGACAGGGCCTCTGCTATTTATTTATTTATATGAGCAAAAGGGGATACCCGCTGATTTCCTTTAATAGAAATCATTAGATGTTCACAACACTATGCCCAGCCTGCTACACAGGTTTCATTCATTACTAGTTTCAGCAAAGTGCTCATGTCGTAGCCACTAAATACATCACGAGTGCTACATACACTGCAAATAAAGAGACAATCATCCTACAGAGCACATTGATTTTGCCCATTATCTTCACAAGCTCTTTCATCTCCTCATTGCTGTCAAGGCCGTTCAGCAGCTGTTGCTTGGCCATGATCAGAGGAACTGCATCTTTAACCTTCTGCTCCACATCTTCCTCTTTTGTCGTTCCTTCAGTTACTTGTCCAACACCCCAACCTGCTGGTATTGGGATTCCTCGGCTAACCAAATAATCAGTGTAGTTGCATTCCCCCACATCAGCAACTTCCCAGAAATACAAATCACACGAATCTTCCCTTTTCTGCATGAATCAAATTGGAAGATCATCAACCAAACTATTAAAAAAATCAGCAACTGAAAGCAGCAAAACAACACTTAAACATATTATTACCCCATGATTCGGGCATTTGTAGAGGACTCGGCCAGGGTTGCGGATTGTGGTTGAGACGCGACGAATGACTCTGCGTGATTTGCAGCAGTGGCACCACACCAACGGCAGTGGGTTCCGATGAGCAATCGGCTGCGGTGCGCGTGCCGGCGGGGGTGTGATGAGACCCACAGGCGATGGTACGGGTGGCGCCTTGGCGCATATCTGGTTGTTGCCTGCTGAAGAGCAGGTGGACGAGCAGCCAGCGGACATGGTTGTTGCGGCCAGAGCTTCTGATGCTAGGCAGAGTAAGTAGAGAAGAGGAGAAGCGAACGTTGGATATGTCAGTTTCATTACTTGCAGAGTAGCATAGCACCATATATAGTCATATTCTAGGTTTGGATTCGAACCAGCTATAGGAGCACGTCTTTCTTTTTTCTAAAACTCGGCAACGTCTCTTTACTGGTACACTAGCTTGTTCTGTACGCCTTCCCAAATCTTTGATTTTCTTTCTATATATAAAAAAGTATGCTACTAGGTGTCCGCTTAATCAACAAACGATTGTGCCAACCTTGACCGTTCGATTGACATTCAACGTCTGTCGCATTTCTTCAGTCTCTTCTTCCTCGAGCCGCCAAAGCCAAACCAGCGCCGGCGGGACCGCCTGCTCCCGCCTCCCACGGCTGGTTGTGATCTTCCCCGGCTCCTGTTCGTTCCTGTCTGAGGCCTCACCATCGTCCTCCGCCTTGGTTCGCTCGCCGCGGCGCCGCCCTCCGGTGTTGTCAACATGGTCAACAACCGAGAGGAATAAGGAGATGATTGTACATGGTGAGGATGACAGTAGGGACCCGGCAGCGCACGCAATAATTTTGTTTTTTCGGGACGAAGAAGGGTATCAACTGGGTTGTGCGGGACCCGTGGCCCGTCTAGCCCAGGCTTTTATTTCATATGTTTAGCACGTGACCAGCCCACTTTATTTTTTCATTTCTGAAAATGGCTAGCCAGCTATTTTGTTTTTTGCAGAATAACCAACGCAGGCCTACTTGCTTTTCTACGCCCTGCTGGGCCGGAAATCTTTCAAGACGAGGAGGGATGCATTTTGCCCAGAAAATGGGCTATAAGTAATAAGAAATGGGCTATAAGTAATAATAAATGGGCTGTAAAATGAAAAATTACAGCAAACGGGCAATTAGTTCCAAAATACTGTTTTCTTTCAGATTTTGATATTTTAAATTTCATTGTTTTTGTGCGGGTAAAATTTCATTGAATTTAAATTAAGGTATATTTAGATTTAAAATTAATTTGAATCTGGCTAGAAATTTCGGGTTGTATGCTGTTTGGGACAGATTTGGAGGCTGACTTGTGGGTTTACTAGGTTTACGTGTACTTTGGCTTTGTCAACTTAGTCCACAAATGATTCTAGCAGTAGTGACCGTTGGATGTTAATCCAACGGCCGTGCTGCTTCTTCAATATCTGATCTTCTTGCTCCAGCTGCCCAAACCAGCTCCGGCGGGACTGCCTGCTCCCGCCTCCCGTGGCCGGCTGTGCTGCCGCACAGGCCGCACCGCCCCACCCTACTTCATTGCTGGCCAGGCCATTCCTCTACTAACCCACACCTCCAGTTATTTTCCGGTGACGGCAGCCGGACCAGTAAACCCTCGTACTCCCCACCGCGTGGGCAACCATTGCCGAGTCTTCCCCGACTCCGTGTCGTTCCCTTCCTAGGCCTCGTCGTCGTCCACCGCCATGGTGCTCTCGGCGCGACCTGGTCAACGTGGTCAACGAACGACATCCATCGGCCGTGGACTATACGGGCAAAATAATGATTCCTCCACCTGACAGTTGGGACCCACCGGAAGGGCCTCTGTATTTCACGAAAAAAATGTTCCCCCCGCTGACATGTGGGACCCACCAGCTATATCTTCGCACGCAAGGAAGTGCCTCCTTATTACGCACAAAAAATGAATACCCCCCTTCTAGCTGGGACCCACCATTGTGGGAGGCTGACTTGTGGGCCTACTAAGTTGACGGGGAAGATGGGCTTTGTCAACTTAGTCAATATGAACGATTCTAGCTCCAGTGACCGTACGATGTCCATCCAACGGCCGTAGTGCTTCTTCAACCTTTGGTCTTCTTGCTCCAACCGCCCAAAGCAGCGCCGGTCGTGCCGCATGCTCCTGCCTCCCGTTGCCGGCTGTCCTGCCGCGGAGGCCTCACCGCCCCCTACTATTCCCACCGCTGGCCAGGCCCTGCGGCGACAGCAGCCTCACACCGCAGCTGAACCAGTGAACCCTCGTACTCCTCTCCGCGCGGGCTTCCATTGCCGCGTCTTCCCCGAGTCTGTTTCATCCCCTTCCTAGGCCTCGCCGTCGTCCACCGCCGTGGTGCTCTCCGCGCGGCGTGGTCAATGTGGTCAAGGAGCGACTTCCATCGGAAGAGTACTGTATGTGGAGAGGCTGATAGCTGGGTCCACGGCCACAGCCCAGTTTTTTGTGATTTGCCAAGTAAGTCGCTTTGTCAGGCCTGTTGGGCCGCAAATCTTTCAAGACGAGGAGAGCTTTCATTCGGCTAGCCGAGAAAATGGCCCATTAGTAATGAGAAATGGGTTGTACATTTTTAAAACATATCAAACCGGCAATTAGTTTCAAATATCTTTTTTTCATTTCGAGATTTTAAATTACACTAATTTTTATGCATGGAGAATTTGTTGGATTTTATATTGATATACATTTATTTTTAAAATTAGTTTGAATGTGAGTCGAAATTTCGGGATTAAAAACAGTTCGGACCGCACCGAAATATGCATCTGCTGTTATTCTCCGGCGAAGGCAGACGAACCAGTAAACCCTCGTACAGTCGTACTCCCATCCGTGTGGGAAACAGCTGCCGAGTCTTCCCTGCCTCCGTGTCGTTCCCTTCCTAGGCCTCGCCGTCGTCCACCGCCCTGGTGCTCTCGGCGCGGCCTGGTAAACGTGGTCAACGACCGACATGCATCTGAAGTGGACTGTACGTGGAGAGGCCGACAGCTGGGTCCACGGCCGCATGCAAGGAAATGCCTCCTTATTACGCGCAAAATAATGATTCCTCCACCTGACATCAGGGACCCACCGAAAGGGCCTCTGTATTTCGTGAAAAAACCGTTACCGCCGCTGACGGCTCGGACACACCAGCTATATCTTCGCACGCAAGGAAGTGGCTCCTTATTACGCACAAAAAAATGAATACTCCCCCTGTTAACTGGGACCCAGTATAGTGGCAGGATGACTTGTGGGCCTACTAAGTTGACGGGGACGGAGGGCTTTGTCAACTTAGTCAATACGCACGATTCTAGCTCCAGTGACCGTACGATGTCCATCCAACAGTCGTAGTGCTTCTTCAACCTCTGGTCTTCTTGCTCCTACCGCCCAAACCAATGCTAGTCATGCCTCGTGCTCCTGCCTCCCGTGGCCGGCTGCGATGCGGCGGAGGCCTCACCGCCCCCTACTACTCCCACCGCTGGCCAGGCCATCCCTCTACTCACCCACACCCCCTGTTATCCTGTGGCGACGGCAGCCTCACACCGCAGCGAACCAGTGAACCCTCGTACTCCTCTACGCGTGGGCATCCACTGCCGCGTCTTCCCCGGCTCCATGTCATTCCCTTCCTAGGCCTCGCCGTCGTCCACCGCCCTGGTTCTCTCGGTGCGGCATGGTCAACGTGGTCAAGGAACGGCTTCCATCGGACGTGGACTGTACGTGGAGAGGCTGACAGCTGGGTCCACGGCCGCAGCAAGGAAGTGCCTTGTTATTATGTGCAAAATAATTATTCCTCCACCTGACAGCGGGGACCCACCGGACGGGCCACCGTATTTCGTGAAAAAAACATTTGCCCCTGACTGCTGGGACCCACCAGCTACATCTTCGCACGCAAGGAAGTGCGCCCGGGCAAAAAACGATTCGCCCTCCTGACTGCTGGGACCCACCAGCTACATCTTCGCAGGCAAGGAAGTGCCTGACAGTCGGGACCCACCTGGTCGAAGCATACGTAGTGTTGTCATTCTGGTCGCGAACGTGTACGTTCATATATACTGGTGGATGTAGAGGCGCGCACGTGTCGTAGTAGAGGCGCGTACGTTACGTAGTAGAGCCGCGCACGTAGCATGTACACGTACGTACAGCGGCCAGGGTGCAAGAAAGAAAATACGGACACGTATATGTGTACATACGGGCGGGGTCTCGAACGCCTACTCGCGCATACGTACGTCCAGGGCTCGTTTACATGGCTGGGTCGGAACTCACCCTGTGCATTTCAAAACCGAACCGGAAAACCATACCGAAAATAAACCGAATCGAACCGATTTTATGGTTTTTATGGTTTCTGGTTTCGGTATGGTTTGAACTTTTCATACCGATTTGAACTTTGGTTTTTATGGTATATACCGAAAAACCAACAGTTAACCGAATAAACTGAAGTAAAAATAAATTTATATTTCTTGAGATGAACAACCATACAAGTTGTCATTTTTCTTGTACATGAGTCAAATTCACTAATAAGCATGTAAAATTTTCTTGTAACATAGTCATTTATCTCTTTTTAAAATGCTAAGCACGTCCATAACAATCAACAGATGAATTAATGCATGCATATATACTTATATATATAGTCATATACTATTTGTGTAAAATAGTATGTGTTTTGAGTCATAAATTTGCAAATTATTATTACGTCATTTTCAAATTCGCGTCAACTTTGGTTTTTATGGTATATACCGAAACCATACCGAAATAATTTGGTATATACCGAAACCGAACCGTATTTTAATTTCATACCGTATTTACCGAAGTATTAATACCGTACAAACCGAAAAACCGTATAAACCGAACCATGTAAACCGAATAAACCGAACGCATAGGGTGAGTCGAAACGGAGAAACAGCGTCGTCGTTGTGTTCATGGGGAGGCAACGGAATGTGTCGTGTTCATGGGGAGGCAAGGAATGCGTCGTGTTCATCGGGAGGCAACGGAACGCGTGGGAGCCAACCGGCTGGGTAGGAACGGAATGTGTGGTCGTGTTCATCGGGAGGGCTTGGACGGAACAGGCGATGCAAACGAGGCATGGCGTACCGCGCAATGGAGGAAACAGACCTCCTACGTTCAGAACGGGGTCCTGTTGATCAGGAGGGGTCCGGCGTACCGCAAAACGGAGGAAACGGACCTCCTACGATCGAAACGGGGGTCCTGTTGATCGGGAGGGGTGTGGCGTACCACAAAACGGAGGAAACGGACCTCCTACGGTCGAAACGGGGGTCCTGTTGATCGGGAGGGGTGTGGCGTACCGCAAAACGGACGAAACGGACTTGTGTTGGAGCGATACGGTCGAAACAGGGGTCATGTTCATCGGGAGGGGTGTGGCGTACGCAAAACGGGACTCCACGGGATACTGTTCATCTCCACTGTCGACCTCCTCTAGCCTCCACGGGCTACCGTCGACCTCCTCCAGCCTCCACGGGCTCCTGTGTTGGAAATATGCCCTAGAGGCAATAATAAAATGGTTATTATTGTATTTCCTTGTTCATGATAATTGTCTATTGTTCATGCTATAATTGTATTAACCGGAAACCGTAATACATGTGTGAATACATAGACCACAACATGTCCCTAGTAAGCCTCTAGTTGACTAGCTCGTTGATCAATAGATGGTCATGGTTTCCTGACCATGGACATTGGATGTCTTTGATAACGGGATCACAGCATTAGGAGAATGATGTGATGGACAAGACCCAATCTTAAGCGTAGCACAATATCGTGTAGTTCGTTTGCTAAAGCTTTTCTAATGTCAAGTATCATTTCCTTAGACCATGAGATTGTGCAACTCCCAGATACCGTAGGAATGCTTTGGGTGCACCAAACGTCACTTCGTATGACGAAGAGGTATCTCTGAAAGTGTCTATTGGGTTGGCACGAATCGAGACTGGGATTTGTCACTTCGTATGACGAAGAGGTATCTCTGGGCCCACTCGGTAATGCATCATCATAATGAGCTCATTGTGACTAAGTAGTTGGTCACGGGATCATGCACTATGGAATGAGTAAAGTGACTTGCTGGTAACGAGATTGAACGAGGTATTGGGATACCGACGATCGAATCTCGGGCAAGTAACGTACCGATTGACAAAGGGAATTGTATACGGGATTGCTTGAATCCTCGACGTCGTGGTTCATCCGATGAGATCATCGTGGAACATGTGGGAGCCAACATGGGTATCCAGATCCTGCTATTGGTTATTGGCCGGAGAGTTGTCTCGGTCATGTCTGCATGATTCCCGAACCCGTAGGGTCTACACACTTAAGGTCCGATGACGCTAGGGTTATAGGGAAAGTTTGTACGTGGTTACCGAATGTTGTTCGGAGTCCCGTATGAGATCTCGGACGTCACGAGGAGTTCCGGAATGGTCTGGAGGTAAAGAATAATATATAGTAAGTGAGGTTTTGACCACCGGAAGTGTTTCGGGCGTCACCGGTAATGTACGGGGACCACCGGAGGGTTCCGGGGGTCCATCGGGAGGGGCCACTAGCCCCGGAGGCTTGCATGGGCCAAGAGTGGGAAGGGACCAGCCCCTGAGTGGGCTGGTGCGCCTCCCACCAGGGCCCAAGGCGCAGCTAGGAGGAGAAGGGGGGAAACCCTAGGCGCAGATGGGCCTAAGGCCCACCCTAGGGCGTGCCCCCCTCTCCCCCTCTTGGCCGCCCCTCCATCCCATCTCGGGCTGCCTCCCCCTAGGGGTGGGAACCCTAGAGGGGGCGCACCCTCCTCCCCTCCTCCTATAAATAGTGGGGGTTTTGGGGCTGCCCAACACATGAGTCTCTCTCCCTCTTGGCGCAGCCCTACCCCTCTCCCTCCTCGTCTCTTACAGTGCTTGGCGAAGCCCTGCTGGCGTGCCACGCTCCTCCACCATCACCACGCTGTTGTGTTGCTGCTGGACGGAGTCTTCCCCAACCTCTCCCTCCCTCCTTGCTGGATCAAGGTGCGGGAGACGTCACCGGTCTGGACGTGTGTTGAACGCGGAGGCGCCGTTGTTCGGCACTTAGATCGGAATCTACCGCGATCTGAATCGCTGCGTGTACGACTCCACCAACCGCGTTCTTGTAACGCTTTCGCTTAGCGATCTTCAAGGGTATGAAGATGCACTCCCTCTCTCTCGTTGCTAGTATCTCCTAGATTGATCTTGGTGACACATAGGAAAATTTTGAATTATTGCTACGTTCCCCAACACTGGCATCATGAACTAGGTCTATGCGTAGATTCTATGCACGGGTAGAACACAAAGCAGTTGTGGGCGATGATTTTTTAAATTTGCTTACCGTTACTAGTCTTATCTTGATCCGGCGGCATTGTGGGATGAAGCGGCCCGGACCGACCTTACACGTACGCTTACGTGAGACTGGTTCCACCGACTGACATGCACTTGATGCATAAGGTGGCTGGCGGGTGTCTGTCTCTCCCACTTTAGTCAGATCGGATTCGATGAAAAGGGTCCTTATGAAGGGTAAATAGCAATTGGCATATCACCGTTGTGGTTTTGCATAGGTAAGAAACGTTCTTGCTAGAAACCCATAGCAACCATGTAAAACATGCAACAACAATTAGAGGACGTCTAACTTGTTTTTGCAGGGTTTGCTATATGATGTGATATGGCCAAAAGGATGTGATGAATGATATATGTGATGTATGAGATTGATCATGTTCTTGTAATAGGAATCATGACTTTCATGTCGATGAGTATGACAACCGGCAGGAGCCATAGGAGTTGTCTTAATTTATTTATGACCTGCGTGTCAATGAAAACACCATGTAATTACTTTACTTTATTGCTAACCGTTAGCCATAGTAGTAGAAGTAATAGTTGGCGAGGCAACTTCATGAAGACACGATGATGGAGATCATGATGATGGAGATCATGGTGTCATGCCGGTGACAATGGTGTTCATGCCGCGCCTCGAAGATGGAGATCAAAGGCGCAAGATGATATTGTCCATATCATGTCACTTTATGATTTGCATGTGATGTTTGTCATGTTTTTACATCTTATTTGCTTAGAACGACGGTAGCATAAATAAGATGATCCCTCATTAAAATATCAAGAATTGTGTTCCCCCTAACTGTGCACCGTTGCTAAGGTCCGTTGTTCCGAAGCACCATGTGATGATCGGGTGTGATAGGTTCTAATGTTCGCATACAACGGGTGTAAGCTAGATTTACACACGCAATACACTTAGGTTAACTTGACGAGCCTACCATGTACAGACATGGCCTCGGAACACGGAAGACCAAAAGGTCGAACATGAGTCGTATAGTGGATACGATCAACATGAAGATGTTCGCCAATGATGACTAGTCCATCTCAGGTGATGATCGGACACGGCCTAGTTGACTCGGATCATGTATCACTTAGATGACTAGAGGGATGTCTATCTGAGTGGGAGTTCATTAAATAATTTGATTAGATGAACTTAATTATCATGAACATAGTCAAAAGGTCTTTGCAAATTATGTCGTAGATCACGCTTTGGTTCTACTGTTTTAGATATGTTCCTAGAGAAAATTTAGTTGAGAGTTGACAGTAGCAATTATGCGGACTGGGTCCATGAACTGAGGATTGTCCTCATTGCTGCACAGAAGGGTTATGTCCTTAATGCACTGCTCAGTGTGTTGAACCTCGAGCGTCGTCTGTAGATGTTCGGAAACATCTCACATACACGTTTTGATGACTACGTGATAGTTCAGTGCGTAATGCTAACGGTTTAGAATTGTGGCACCAAAGACGTTTTTGAAACATCGCAGAACATATGAGATGTTCCAAAGACTGAAATTGGGATTTCAGAATAGTGCCCATGTCAAGAGGTATGAGACCTCTAACAAGTTTCTTAAGCTTGCAAACTAAGGGAGAAAAGCTCAATCGTTGAGCATGTGCTCAGATTGTCCGAGTACTACAATCGCTTGAATCGAGTGGGAGCTAATCTTCCAAATGAGATAGTGATGGTTCTCCAAAGTCACTGCCACCAAGCTACTAGAGCTTCGTGATGAACTATAACATATCAGGGATAGATATGATGATCCTTGAGCTATTCGCGACACTGCAAAAGTAGAAATCAAATAGGAGCATCAATTGTTGATGGTTAGTAAAACCACTAGTTTCAAGAAGGGCAAGGGCAAGAAAGGGATACTTCATGAAATGGCAAATCAGTTGCTGCTCTAGTGAAGAAACCCAAGGTTGAACCCAAACCCGAGACTAAGTGCTTCTGAAATGAGGGGAACGGTCACTGAAGCAGAACTACCCTAGATACTTGGTAGATGAGAAGGCTGGCAAGGCCGATAGAAGTATATTGGATATACATTATAATGTGTACTTTACTAGTACTCCTAGTAGCACCAGGTATTAAACACCGGTTCGGTTGCTAAGTGGTAGTAACTCGAAATAAAAAGCTATGGAATAAACGGAGACTAGCTGAAGGTGAGATGACGATATGTGTTGGAAGTGTTTCCAAGGTTGATGTGATCAAGCATCGCATGCTCCCTCTACCATCGAGATTGGTGTTAAACCTAAATAATTGTTATTTGGTGTTTGCGTTGAGCATAGACATGATTGGATTATGTTTATCGCCATACGGTTATTCATTTAAGGAGAATAATGGTTACTCTGTTTATTTGAATAATACCTTCAATGGTCTTGCACCTAAAATGAATGGTTTATTGAATCTCGATCGTAGTGATACACATGTTCATGCCAAAATATATAAGATAGTAATGATAGTACCACATACTTGTGGCACTGCCATTTGAGTCATGTTGGTATAAAACGCATGAAGAAGCTCCATGTTGATGGATCTTTGGACTCACTCGTTTTTGAAAAGATTGAGACATGCGAACCATGTCTATTGGTAGATATGCGTGAAGAAACTCCATGCAGATGGATCGTTTGGACTCACTTGATTTTGAATCACATGAGACATGCAAATCATACCACATGGGCAAGATGACTGAAAGGCCTCGTTTTCAGTAAGATGGAACAAGAAAGCAACTTGTTGGAAGTAATACATTTTGATGTGTGCAGTCCAATGAGTGCTGAGGCACACAGTGGATATCGTTATGTTCTTACTTCATAGATGATTTGAGTATATGCTGAGTATATTTACTTGATGAAACACAAGTCTGAATTATTGAAAGGTTTAAGTAATTTCAGAGTGAAGTTGAAGATCGTCATGACAAGATGATAAAATGTCTATGATATGATCATAGAGATGAATATCTGAGTTACGAGTTTGGCACACAATAAAGACATTGTGGAAATTGTTTCACAACTAATACTGCCTGGACCACCATAGTGTGATGGTGTGTCCGAACATCATAACTGCACCCTATTGGATATGGTGCATACCATGATGTCTCTTATCGAATTACCACTACCGTTTATGGGTTAGGCATTAGAGACAACCGCATTCACTTTAAATAGGGCACCACACAATTCCATTGAGACGACACCGTATGAACTATGGTTTAGAGAAACCTAAGCTGTCGTTTCTTAAAAGTTTGGGGCTGCGATGCTTATGTGAAAAAGTTTCAGGCTGATAAGCTCGAACCCAAAGCGGATAAATGCATCTTCATAGAATACCCAAAAATAGTTGGGTATACCTCCTATTTCAGATCCGGAAGCAAAAGTGATTGTTTCTAGAAACGGGTCCTTTCTCGAGGAAAAGTTTCTCTCGAAAGAATTGAGTGGGAGGATGGTGGAGACTTGATGAGGTTATTGAACCGTCACTTCAACTAGTGTGTAGCAGGGCACAGGAAGTTGTTAGTGTGGCACCTACACCAATTGAAGTGGAAGCTTATGATAGTGATCATGAAACTTCGGATCAAGTCACTACCAAACCTCATAGGTCGACAAGGATGCGTACTACTTCAGAGAGGTACGTAATCCTGTCTTGGAAGTCATGTTGCTAGACAACAATGAACCTAATAGCTATGGAGAAGCGATGGTGGGCCCGGATTCCGATGAATGGCTCGAGGCCATAAAAATCCGAGAGAGGATCCATGTATAAAACAAAGTATAGACTTTGAAAGAACTACTTGGTGGTCGTAAGGTTGTTGGGTGCAGATGGATTTTAAAAGGAAGACGGACAATGATGGTAAGTGTCACCATTAATAAAGCTCGACCTGTCGTTAAGATGTTTCCCGACAAGTTCAAGGAGTTGACTATGATGAGACTTTTTCACTCGTAGCGATGCTAAGAGTCTGTTGGAATTATGTTAGCAGTTACTACATTATTTATGAAATCTTGCAGATAGGATGTCAAAACATTGTTTCCTCGACGATTTTCTTGAGGAAAGGTTGTATGTGATACAACCAGAAGGTTTTGTCAATCCTGAAAGATGTTAAACAAGTATGCAAAGCTCCAGCAATCCTTCTAAGGACTGGAGTAAGCATCTCGGAATTGGAATGTACGCTTTGATGATATGATCAAAGATTTTGGGTTTATACAAAGTTTATGAGAAACTTGTATTTCCAAAGAAGTGAGTGGGAGCACTATAGAATTTTTGATGAGTATATGTTGTTAACATATTGTTGATCAGAAATGATGTAGAATTTCTGGAAAGCATGCAGGGTTATTTGAAAAGTGTTTTTCAATGGAAAACCTGGATTAAGCTACTTGAACATTGAGCATCAAGATCTATAAGGATAGATAAAAAACGCTTAATAGTACTTTCAAATGAATACATACCGTGACAAGATTTTGAAGGAGTTCAAAATAGATCAGCAAAGAAGGAGTTCTTGGCTGTGTTACAAGGTGTGAGTATTGAGTAAGACTCAAGACCTGACCACGGCAGAAGAGAGAGAAAGGACGAAGGTCGTCCCCTATGCTTTAGACGTAGCCTCTACAGTATGCTATGCTGTGTACCGCACCTGGAGTGTGCCTTGCCATGAGTCAGTCAAGGGGTACAAGAGTGATCCAGGAATGGATCACATGACAGCAGCCGAACTTATCCTTAGTAACTAGTGGACTAAGGAATTTTCTCGATTATGGAGGTGGTAAAAGAGTTTGTCATAAAGGGTTACGTCGATGCAAACTTTGACACTAATCTGGATGACTCTGAGTAGTAAACCGGATTCGTACAGTAGAGCAGTTATTTGGAATAGCTCAAAGTAGCGCGTGGTAGCTGCATCCACAAGATGACATAGAGATTTGCAAAGCACACATGGATCTGGAAGGTTCAGACCCATTGACTAATAAACCTCTCTCACAAGCAAAATATGAACAAACCCCATGGGTGTTGGATTCATTACAATCACATAGTGATGTGAACTAGATTATTGACTCTAGTGCAAGTGGGAGACTGTTGGAAATATGCCCGAGAGGCAATAATAAAATGGTTATTATTGTATTTCCTTGTTCATGATAATTGTCTATTGTTCATGCTATAATTGTATTAAACGGAAACTGTAATACATGTGTGAATACATAGACCACAACATGTCCCTAGTAAGCCTCTAGTTGACTAGCTCGTTGATCAATAGATGGTCATGGTTTCCTGACCATGCACATTGGATGTCATTGATAACGGGATCACATCATTAGGAGAATGATGTGATGGACAAGACCCAATCTTAAGCGTAGCACAAGATCGTGTAGTTCGTTTGCTAAAGCTTTTCTAATGTCCAGTATCATTTCCTTAGACCATGAGATTGTGCAACTCCCAGATACCGTAGGAATGCTTTGGGTGCACCAAACGTCACAACGTAACTGGGTGGCTATAAAGGTGCACTACAGGTATCTCTAAAAGTGTCTGTTGGGTTGGCACGAATCGAGACTGGGATTTGTCACTCCATATGACGGAGAGGTATCTCTGGGCTCACTCGGTAATGCATCATCATAATGAGCTCATTGTGAATAAGTAGTTGGTCACGGGATCATGCATTACAGAACGAGTAAAGTGACTTGCTGGTAATGAGATTGAACGAGGTATTGGGATACCGACGATCGAATCTCGGGCAAGTAACGTACCGATTGACAAAGGGAATTGTATACGGGATTGCTTGAATCCTCGACATCGTGGTTCATCCGATGAGATCATCGTGGAACATGTGGGAGCCAACATGGGTATCCAGATTCCGCTGTTGGTTATTGGCCGGAGAGTTGTCTCGGTCATGTCTGCATGATTCCCGAACCCGTAGGGTCTACACACTTAAGGTCCGATGACGCTAGGGTTATAGGGAAAGTTTGTACGTGGTTACTGAATGTTGTTAGGAGTCCCGAATGGGATCCCGGACGTCACGAGGAGTTCCGGAATGGTCCGGAGGTAAAGAATAATATATAGGAAGTGAGGTTTTGACCACTGGAAGTGTTTCGGGCGTCACCGGTAATGTACGGGGACCACCGGAGGGTTCCAGGGGTCCACCGGGAGGGGCCACTAGCCCCGGAGGCTTGCATGGGCCAAGAGTGGGAAGGAACCAGCCCCTGAGTGGGCTTGTGCGCCTCCCACCAGGGCCTAAGGCACACCCTAGGGCGCGCCCCCCTCTCCCCCTCTTGGCCGCCCCCCTCCATCCCATCTAGGGCTGCCGCCCCCCTAGGGGTGGGAACCCTAGAGGGGGTGCACCCTCCTCCCCTCCTCCTATAAATAGTGGGGGTTTTGGGGCTTCCCAACACACGAGTCTCTCTCCCTCTTGGCGCAGCCCTACCCCTCTCCCTCCCCGTCTCTTGCAGTGCTTGGCGAAGCCCTGCTGGCGTGCCATGCTCCACCATCACCACGCCGTCGTGCTGCTGCTAGACGGAGTCTTCCCCAACCTCTCCCTCTCTCCTTGCTGGATCAAGGCGCGGGAGACGTCACCGGGCTGTACGTGTGTTGAACGCGGAGGCGCCGTTGATCGGCGCTTAGATCGGAGCGACCGCGATCTGAATCGCTGCGTGTACGACTCCACCAACCGCGCTCTTGTTACGCTTCCGCTTAGTGATCTTCAAGGGTATGAATATGCACTCCCTCTCTCTCGTTGCTAGTATCTCCTAGAATGATCTTGGTGACACGTAGGAAATTTTTGAATTATTGCTACGTTCCCCAACATCCTGTTCATCCAGCCTCCACCGCGTGCTACTCCACCGGCTACTGTTCAAGCACCCCTCCACGGGCACCCCTCCACCATCTACTATTCATCCAGCCCTCCACACCACGGGGTCCTGCTCAACCACCCCTCCACGGGCACCCCTCCACCGTCTACTGTTCATCAAGCCCTCCACCACACCACGGGGTCCTGTTCATCTAGAGGCAACACCACCGCTCACTGTTCATCCAACCCTCCCCCCCCCACAACGCTCACTGTTCATCCAATCGATCGGCTTCAGTTAGCAGCAGTAGCAAAGGAATCGCTCGATCGGGTTCAGTTAACAGCCATCGATCGATCGCTTGGGTTCAGTAACGCGTAGCCTGCAGTGCAATCGCTCAGGTTCAGTTAGAGCCCAACGCCTCGCTCGGGTTCAGTTAGAGCCAACGCCTCGCACACACGCGCATACGTGTACGAGAGAAATGTGCATCGCTCGGCCCCTCGACCTCCCACCGTAACCGGGAACTCCCCGAAATTTTCCTCGCCCTTGCTTCTACCATGGTTTTTTCCGTCATGGACGGCCCAAAGAATGTCATGCAGCTGCATCTCCGCCCTCCAGGACGAAAAGCCCATTTTCTGTCATGATTTTTTGTCATAGAAGTAGGAGCCTACCACATATATGATGATACCGGGTTTTGTCACAATTATCGTCATAGAAGTGTCATATGTATGACAGAAAAAAATTCGTTCGGCCCAAAATGTCACGGATGTGTCTTTTTTTCGTAGTGCATGTCACACACTATGGGCTTCTTATCAAGCAAGATCGTCTCATAGAAGTCATGTTGTTCCTTTGTATGGAACCTGTAGTCCACAACAGTCCTTCTCCTGGTGGCATATGGATTGGACTCTCTCCATAGCCTTAGACCAAAGTCCTTCCTGACTTTCATGTTCTCTGCAACTGGATGAGCATCATTGTGATCTGGAATTTTTGGCTTCAATTTCCTCAAGACAACAGAATCATCTTCTTCTTCCATTGCAGCTTCAGGCATTGGGGCCTTGTTCTTCTCTGCTGCTGGGATGTTCCTGGTGCTCCTCTTGGGTGCAGTTTTTGGTTTTGGAGCAGCTGGCTTAGGAGTTCCTTTGGGCTTAGATGGAGCAGCCCTTGATCTTATGGCATCTCCCATAAGCTTTTGAGCTTTGGGTGCTGGTGCAAAATCCTCTTCCTCTTCCTCTTCTTCAAAGTGTTTCATGATTGAAGATCTCCCAAGCACTCTGGCAGTGGTCTTCTTGACCGTCTCTTTCCTTTTCTTTTCTGCCACAACCTGCTCTTTGGGTGTAGATCCCAAAGTTTCTTGAGTGGATGCTCTAGCTTTAGACATTGGAGCTCTCTTGGCAGGAACCTTTTGCTTCATCCCTGGCTTGGTGGCAGCAGCTATGCCATATTCCTTCTTTAGGACTTTCCTCTTTGAGGTGGTTTCTTCCTCCTCAGCCACATAGTCCTCATCCTCTGACTATGAGGTTCTTTTCTTGCTGGCCCTTGTGGCAGCCTTTGACAGATTGTTGGGTGTGCTCCTGCTGCCATCATCTGAGCTTCTAGAGGGACTAGTGCCCTCACTCAAGTGAACCTGCTCCTCTGACTTGTTCTGACTATCACTCTGATCTGACATGATGCAAACACTGACAGCAGACCCTGTGAATAGATTATAGATGAGGTAGAGTGGATGAGCATCACAAAGTATAGAGGTTTTTGCAAAAGAATGAATTAAAAACTTAGTTTTAGTTTTCCACAAAAAGCATTTTGGATCTACCGATTTGCAAACTCGGTGATACCGAAGCAGCTTTTGGAACCTAAACTAGTGAACTCGGTCAGACCGAGTCACAGTTCGATGGCACCGAGACTGCTAGGGTTTCACAAAGTGCTGAACTCGGTCACACCGATTTGCAATTCTCGGTCAGACCGAGAATCACATGTTCAATGGCCTGAGCCAACTCAGTGGAACCGATTTCATCAACTCGGTCGGTCCGAGATGGTTTCAGCGGAAACCTAACCCTAAATTTTCAATTCACGACTAAACTACAAAGTGTTTTCGATGGATAGAACGATCTCAATCGTGGCAAGATACATGACAAAGCAATGTGCTGGGGAATCGGAGTTAGAATAGCACAAAGTTCAAGTCCATACCCTAGTTCGGCGATGAACTTGCTACGGCGGCGACGAGGAGGATGATCCGGAGACCCAGGGAGGCAGAGCAGGCTAAGCGCGGGCGAGGAGGTTCGGAAAGTTTTCCAAAATTTGACCCATGGATATATATAGCCTGACCCTGTCGGTGTGACCGAGTGGAACAACTCGGTGGCACCGAGATTCATAACTGCAAGCAGTTACTGAAACTCGGTGTGACCAAAAAGTTCAAATTGGTTGCACCGAGATTGAAAACCTAGATCAACTTAGTGATCTCGGTATGACCGAAATGGATGAACCGGTCATACTGAAACACACAAAGAAGTTTTTGGAAGTTTAAGTCTATGACGAATCGGGGACTCCGAGTGCTCTTCACACAGAGTGGTTCAAATCTGACTTGATCAAACTTTGTGATGCAGCATGAATAGAGTTTGAGACGAGAAAAGCATACATAGCTAGAGAAGGTTCTTAGGCATTCTTGTCCATCCACTTGGCCAAAAGAAAAGGAAACCAATCAATCAAAACAACAAGTGGATGTCCTCGAATGAGTAAATTATGCAACCAACATGCTCACACAATAAAATGACAAATGAAATATGTGGCAAAGCATGCACAAACAATTCTAGCATCTATCAAGCAATTGGCGATGACTAGGTCATCTATATATGAGTATATTGACTTAGGAGTCAAATGAGAACATTTGATCATAGGTCATACTCATCGTTTAAGCACAAGTGGGGTTACCACTTTTACATAAAGCGTTGTTGTGTTCACACCATTAGAGTTGCTTTACCTCAATTGTTAGAGCAAAGCTCCCCCTAGATGTGATATCCCCCCTAAGAGGGATGAACTAACCTTGGGTTTTGTCGATGATGACTTCATGTAGGTGTTGAAGATGTGGATGCTCTAAGTTGATGTAGATCATTCGGAGCTATCCTTTGGAGTGAGTTGCACTTTCAATACCTACACGGGTTAGTCCCACAAGGAACAAACAAGGATATCCATAGACATAGAGTGATGCACACACAATATGATGTCTATGAGAGCATTAGGTTACCTTGTCCCTTGTCTTACCAACAAGAGGGTTTGTGACTCCTTGAACTAGTGCAAGATGTGAAAGTTGATTGCACTTGTTCTTGCCAAAATGATAAGAGTGAAGTATGTTGGCGGAGTCACCCTTAAGAACTCTCTAGTTCTTCTTCTTCGGGATCCACACCATCTTGATGGGAATCCTCGGAGTTGTAGTTGTACTTGATGAAGTGGAACTTGATGTAGTCTTGGGAACCCACTTGACCAAGGCCTTAGGAGCTTCTTCAAATGCATCAATTTCCTCTTGAAGCTTGTCCTTGCCTTTTTCCTTGTGGTCTTGTGGTGGAAGATCATCTTGAGCTTGTGTCCCCTTGAAAGAAGTAGGATCATACTTCTCTTGTTGAGGAACAAACTTCGTCTTGGGGTATTGATCTTCTTCCCACTCAACTCCATTGGCATTGAAATTTCGTTCAAAACCAATACCTTGATTCTTCCGGTGCCTTCCTTGCTTGCGTACAATTTCCTCGAATTGCTTACTCCCGGCAAGGCTCTTGTAGACACCTTTCTCTATGATTCCCTTCAATAAGCTATTTTCTTGCTCAAGTGTAACTTGGCTAAGAGAATCATTAGTGGAATCAAGAGAACTACTAGAAGCAACAATATTGGATTTAGCATGATTATTGTTACTACTAGAAGAAGAATCCTTCTTGTTCTTGTTACTAGACTTGACTTGAGGCATGTAAGTGGATAAGAGTAAACGCTTGGCAATGTAAGAAGAACTTTTCTTGCGAAGATCATCATTGATTGCCTTTAAGAACTCATGCTCTTGCTCAAGATTGAGCTTCTCAAAATGTAATTTCTCATGAGTCCTTAAAAGTTCTCGATGATCTCCTAAGATAGTTTCATGAGCAAACTTAAGAGTATTTAGTTCTTTAGTTAGATACTCAATCTTCTCCTTATCATTGTCATTCGTTTCATCTTGATTAGCATGATTAATTGATGTTTCATCATAGTATTCATCACTAGAGTTGTCAAAAAGTAAATCATCATCACCTAACAAGTCATCTTCATCACTATTGAAATCAACATACTCGGGGTGTGATACCTTTGGGCCTTTAGCCATGAAGCATCTTCCAATTCCTTCATTTGGTGAATCAAATATGTCGTAGGAGTTGGTTTACACAAGTGCTAGACCAGCAACACCTTCATCTTGAGTATATTCAGAGTCGGAGTGATAGCTTCTCTCGGATTCATTGTCGGAGTCAGAGCCGGATACCCATTCACCAACATGAGCTTGATGTCTTCGTTTTCTGTAGCTCCTTGATGACTTGTCCTTCCTTTCTGAATCCTTGCTTCTCCGAGAGGGTCTTCGTTCATAACGATCATCCCTACTCCTTCTCTCCCTCGATGGTGATTCTTCTCTTCTACTTCTTCTTTTGGGAGAATCTTCTCTTGTGGGGACCGTACACTCATTGGAGTAGTGTCCGCGTCTTCCACAATTGTAGCAGTTTCGCTCTCGACTAGAAGATCTTTTGTCATTGTAAGACCTTGACTTGGAACTTCTCTCTTTGCTTCTATTCTTGTAGAACTTGTTGAAGCTCTTCACCATTAGGCTCAATTCTTCATTGAAGGTTTGTTTCTCACTTGATGATGTGGGAGCTTCACATGAGGCTTTGTAAGCACCACTTGACTTGTTATGGAGCTCCTCCTTATCCTTGAGTGACATCTCATGAGCAACAATTCTTCCAATGACTTCCGTTGGCTTGAGATCTTTGTAATTTGGCATCATTTGGATCAATGTGCATACGGGATCGTACTTTCCATCCAAGGCTCTTAGGATCTTCTTGATGATGAATTTTTCGGTCATCTCTTCATTTCCTAAGCCGGCAATCTCATTTGTGATAAGAACAAGCCTAGAGTACATTTCAGCGACACCTTCACCATCCTTCATTTTGAACTTGTCAAGTTGACTTTGAAGCACATCCAACTTGGATTCCTTGACGGAGTCGGTAACTTCGTGCATATCAATCAAAGTATCCCAAATTTCCTTTGCATTCTCAAGACGGCTAATTTTGTTGAATTCTTCGGGGCACAATCCGTTGAAGAGGATACCACAAGCTTGAGCATTGTATTTCAGCATCTTCAACTCTTCCGTGGTATCTTCACGATTTCGTTCTCTCCCATCAAAGAATTCACCTTGCAAGCCAACACACACAATAGCCCAAACGGCGGGGTTATGTCCAAGAATATGAATTTTCATCTTATGCTTCCAACTAGCAAAATTAGTACCATCAAAGTAAGGACCTCTACGGTGGTAATTTCCCTCGCTAGACGCCATACTCTCCTAGGTTGTGAAACCAAGGCTATGACTTCCAAAAGCTATGAAAATCAAGGCAAATGGAGACCAAAGCTCTGATACCACTTGTAGGATCGAAAGTATGTCTAGAGGGGGTGATTAGACTACTTGACCAAATAAAAATCTAGCCTTTTCCCAAGTTTAGTTCTTGGCAGAAAGCAACTTTGAACAAGTCAAGCAATCTTAACACAATTCAAGCAAGCATGCAAAGAGTATATAAGCAGCGGAAAGTAAAACAAGCAACTTGCAAGAATGTAAAGGGAAGGGTTTGGAGGATTCAAACGCAATTGGAGACACGGATGTTTTGTCGTGGTTCCGATAGGTGGTGCTATCGTACATCCACGTTGATGGAGACTTCAACCCACGAAGGGTAACGGTTGCGTGAGTCCACGGAGGGCTCCACCCACTAAGGGTCCACGAAGAAGCAACCTTGTCTATCCCACCATGGCCATCGCCCATGAAGGACTTGCCTCACTAGCGGTAGATCTTCATGAAGTAGGTGATCTCCTTGCCCTTACAAACTCCTTGGTTCAACTCCAGAATCTTGTCGGAGGCTCCAAGAAGTAACAAATGGTGTGTTGATGATGAACTCCTTGCTCTTGTGCTTCAAATGATAGTCTCCCCAACACTCAACTCTCTCTCACAGGATATGGATTTGGTGGAAAGAAGATTTGAGTGGAAAACAACTTGGGGAAGGCTAGAGATCAAGATTCATATGGTAGGAATGGAATATCTTGGTCTCAACACAAGTGTAGGTGGTTCTCTCTCAGAAAATATAGGTTGGAAGTGTAGGTTTGTTCTGATGGCTCTCTCCACGAATGAAGAGGAGGTGGAGGGGTATATATAGCCTCCACACAAAATCTAACCGTTACACATAACTTTCCAAACTCAGTGGGACCGAATCGTTAAACTCGGTCGGACCGATTCAGCAAAGCTAGTGACCGTTAGGGTTTTCGGTGGGACCGACATGCAACTCGGTAGGACCGATATGATTAGGGTTAGGGCATAACGTAATCTCGTTGAGACCGATTACACAAACTCGGTGAGACTGATTTTGGTAATAAGCTAACCAGAGAGTTGGTCAGGTAAACTCGGTGGGACCGATCGCTCATTTCGGTGAGACCGAAACATTACGAAGGGAAAACAGAGAGTTTACATTGTAATCTCGGTGGGACCAATCGCTCATCTCGGTGAGACCGAAATGTTACGAAGGGAAATAGAGAGATTACAACCCCATCTCGGTGAGACCGAGATCCCTATCGGTGAGACTGATTTGCCTATGGTTTGTGGCAGTGGCTATGACATTTGAAACTCGGTGCCGCCGGATAGAAAGAATCGATGGGGCCGAGTTTGACTTTTGTTTTAGGTCATATGTGGATGTGAGAAAGTAGTTGAGTGTTTTGGAGATATCACTAGCATTTTGAGCAAGAGCCTCATTAAGCAACACCTCATCCCTCCTTGATAGTATTGGCTTTTCCTATAGACTCAATGTGATCTTGGATCACTAAAATAGAAAATGTAGAGTCTTCAGCTTTGAGCTTGAGCCAATCCTTTGTCCTTAGCATTTTGAGGGGTCCACTTTTCTCATCCATGCCATGCCAATCATTGAGCTTTCCTGAGATATTAATCTTGAAGTAGCATTAGCTCAATGAGATATATGTTGTTAGGAATTACCAAAACCACCTAGGGATAGTTGCACTTTCAATCTCCCCCTTTTTGGTAACTGATGACAACATATAGATCAAAGCTTTGACAACTGATAATAAGAGTGAAAACATTGTCGCTTTGAGAAGAGGAACTGTGAAGTAATTTTTGAGTGGGGTAGTTTTTATAGCTCGGTGCTAAGTGTGAACACATATTAGTTTGATAGGTGTGAACAGATTTGCAATTACTTATTATGTTGTAATCAGCAATGTGACGAGAAACAAGGTCAAAATTTATTGATGGCAGAAGGTTGACCACGTAGTTGCTCGCCGTTGAGGCAGCCGCGGCGCGCTCAGCTCTGGCGTCCCTGCGCGCTCTCCTCACCGTTGAGGCAAAGTACAATGGCAATGGTTAATAACTCTTAATAATTGTCTTACATATTTAGGATAATTTAAAATGCCAAATGCGGCAAGGACCAGAACACTCACGACCTACATATGCATAAAATTATAATAAAATATAAGCTAAAAGGCTAAGTTGGCGGCCTTCCGACGATGGTCTTCTCGGACTCCATGATCAGCATAGGACCCTTGCAGCCATTCACTCCGAGTGTCCCGACCCGCCTCCGCCTACGGAGCTGCTGGCGCTGGGAGGCTCTTGGGGCTGCTGGGCCTCTTCCAGAAGAGCTTGACTGTGTGCAATCGCGCGCATGACAACTCCGCGGAACCGCTCCATTTCCATGTCTCTGGCCTGGTAGCAAATTCCGTCGATCATCTGCATCCTCAAGATATCACGTTGGTGATGTTCTACTTCGTCGGGGATGTCAACTCCGCCAAGGATGCGCTCGAGCCTGGCCACCACATCATCAGGATTGAGGTTGACACGGTGCCGCGGGCAATGATGAAGCCGCAGGCTGCCTTTGTCTTGACTGAATCACAGAGGTCCTCTGCCCATTCCTTGCGGGGCATCAGGCTCTCAATGAGCACAGGTGACGGCGGTTCTTCGGGTGGGTCGTCGATCATGCCGCCGAGCAGCTCTGGATCTTTTGCTTGGTGGATGGCTAACTGCTCATCACACCTTCTCTGCAATATGTCGATTGTGCTCCCAAGAACTGTGATGCCGATATCACTGCCGATGGGCCATGGTGCCTGCACCGGCCGATGAAGCTCTTGCTCCCCAACCCGCTCCGGCTCGTTCTCCTCACCGAAGATGTAACGCAGGTAGGCGTCGACGTCGAAGCTTTGGTCCTTGCCTGGCATGCTTGGAATAACTAATGGTAGATGGGTGAGGACTAGATCTTCGCAGAGTGTCGTGGCGGTGCATTGCCGCCTGGGTTATATGCACCTTAATCTGGCTAACTATTTATGTTGCACTCCCTAATAGCAAACGGTTCATCTGAGCGAACTGTATGTCGTATATCGCACACACATTGATATGGCTTCCCGTTTCTGTTGTTCTACCTCATCGCAAATAGTTCGAACGGGTTAACCGGGTGCCCTTCATCGCACACGCAACTAAAATCTGAACCGTGTTTGATGCATCCTCCATCGCAAACATTTTGCACCTTTTTTGACGGTTTTTTTACCACCGTTTGGTATTATTGCATCGCACACAGTTTCGTCAAAGGGTCTCTAATCGTAGTGTCGCGTTAACAGGATCCTGCAGTAGTGTTATGACTAGAGGTGGCAAGAAGACTTAGGAACCTTTGTGTCCTAAGCATCATCCTAAGAGAGTTGAGCGATATTCTTAGAGCATTAATATTGATGCACCTAGTCGTGGTAATAAAAAGGAAAGGAAAACTGATAGGACTTTGCATGCTTCTAGTGAACCTGTTATAGACACACCTGAGAATCCTAATGATATTTCTATTCCTGATGCTGAGACACAATCTGGTGATGAACATGAACCTAGTGATAATGTTAATGATGTTGTTCATGTTGATGCTCAACCTAGTAATGATAATGATGTGAAGATAGAACATGTTGTTGATCTTGATAACCCACAATCAAAGAATCAACGTTATGATAAGAGAGACTTTGTTGCTAGGAAACATGGTAGAGAAAGAGAACCATGGGTTTAGAAACCCATGACCTTTCTTCCTAACCAAGAAAAAGGATGAGGAGGATTTTGAGCACTTTGCAGAAATGATTAGACCTATCTTTTTGCGTATGCGTTTGACTGATATGCTTAAAATGTCTCCTTATGCTAAGTATGTGAAAGATATTGTTACAAATAAAAGAAAGATATCGGAAGCTGAAATTTCCACCATGCTTGCTAATTACACTTTTTAAGGGTGGAATACCAAAGAAACTAGGAGATCTAGGAGTACCAACTATACCATGCTCCATTAAAAGAAACTGTGTTAAAACTGCTTTATGTGATCTTGGAGCCGGTGTTAGTGTTATGCCCTTCTCTTTGTATCGTAGACTTGAATTGAATAAGTTGACACCTACTGAAATTTCTTTGCAAATGGCTGATAAATCAACTGCTATACCCATTAGTATTTGTGAGGGTGTACCTATTGTGGTTGCAAACGTTACTATCTTAACCAACTTTGTTATTCTTGATATTCCCGAGGATGACAGTATGTCGATTATCCTTGGTAGACCCTTTTTGAATACTAGAGGGGCTGTTATTAATTGCAACAAAGGCAATGTCACTTTTCATATTAACGATAATGAGCATATGGTACACTTTCCGAAGAAACAACCTCAAGTTCATAGTATCAATTCTATTGGAAAAATTTCAATTATTACTATTGGAGGTTTTGAATTCGCTCTTCCTACTTTTAAAAACAAATATGATATTCTTATTATTGGGAACATGCATATCCCCGTTGAGGTAACCTAGTGTTTTTCAAAAAATCTCCAGTTTCATGTCATTCGGAAGAAGTTTGTTAATAAGATTTGATCAACCTTGTTAATGGATTCCTTTTCATGGGCATGAGATGGATGAATCTAGAAAGCACAACTTTCTGTACCTACTGATGGTGTCCTTGACTAGGGGTACTCACCACGTCATCTCCCAATCAGTTGGATTGGGCCGAGGACCCCCATGGCCATATGCTCATGGTCCAATTCGGACAGCCGATGTATACACGAGGAAGATTCCACAAGACTTGGTGATCAAGACAAGGATTCCTCTCCACCATCGTATTCGACTAGGACTCTTGTTATCCTAGGCCTCTGGTACATTATATAAGCCCAGGCCAGGCTAGTCGATAGATTATTATGACATTACTCATCACAACTATAGGGTTTAGACCACAACATACGATCTCGAGGTAGATCAACTCTTGTAACCCCTATACTTATCAAAGTCAATCAAGCAGGAAGTAGGGTATTACCTCCATCAAGAGGGCCCGAACCTGGGTAAACATCGTGTCCCCTGTCTCCTGTTACCATCGATCCTTAGACGCACATTTCGGGACCCCCTACCAAGATCTGCCGGTTTTGACACCGACAATGGTGCTTTCATTGAGAGTTACGTTGTGTGATCGGCAAAGGATCAATGTCTCGCCCGCAAATCAACTACGACGTTGGCATCTTCGTCGCCGGCTCGACTAGTCACCTTGGCTCGACCGAGGACCGCACTCCATCTCTGATCGTCATTTCGGACGGGGGCCTTCATCAACATAAACTCCGATCTCTATCAAGATCATGAAGGAATCATCCATGGAGCTCGGGGGCTCAACATCAACATTGCCCTCGGGCGACCGTGTTGTTTTTGTGAACAGCGAACTTGTATCCGGTGCCACCACATCCTCGAGCATCGCTTTGACGATTCCTTTGGTTGAGTTGTGCAGAATTGAGTCTACCACAATCATGCAAAATTTTGTCGAGTTCCGATGGATGAATCTCCGGCAATCCACGATATACCAGAGCCCTGTCAAATCTGGACGGGAATCTGGACGAGTTTAGGGCATGGTCTCCAGCACCTAGCTCGGACGTCCTCTGGAAGATCCAACCGTTGATCGGCTGCGGAATTTCTATATCTACCACCCCTCAAACTTTCAGCTCGATCCAACCGTACAAACTCCAGGAACCTTCCGATTAGTGCATCACTTTTTGGATTTGTTTTCTGCGCGAATACCGATCCGACCAGAATTCATGTTTCTTTATGAACGTGATATTGGACAACCTTTTTAAAGGAATTTTGTTCTATGGTATTGTGCGTTCTTTTTAACACGTGCCCATAAAATTTTAAGCCTTCGGCACTCTTCACCATCGCGCTGGTGTCACACCAGTCCGGTAACATTGCTGCACGTCTGCCGACCTGCGCTAGACAGATTGTCGCTTCATCGAGCCGAGCCTAACCTTATCGGATCGTCATCTTGGCAAGCCGAACAAGAGTTCGGCATCGCAAAGCATAAATCATCACCAACACCATCACCCCACGGATTGCATGGGTCAGGCGCACCGACATCGCCGCTCAGTCACTTCATCAATCCGGCATTGACCGCGTCACAAGTTATGACCAGCGTCGGCATGGCCGCACTATTACTTTTTCAAGCCGATGTCCATCACGCCGAACTGCTTCAACACCTCGGCTAACATGGCAACTGCAACGTCTCCTTACTGACCCGCTCCGTCATCTCGGCTAGACCGGGGACTTTGCTATTTCTTCATCAACATACTCCAGTGACTTCGGCGTCACCAGCCGACCAGCTTCATCACGTTAGCTGGACCGGGGGCTTTGCCTCGGCGAGCCCACCTTTGTCAGCATCGCCATGCCATCGCTTTATCACCCATCAGGCAATGGGTGTGCGGATCGAGTCCCAATTTTGGGAGTAACCTTTCTTCAGATTGCTACAACAGATAAACCAGGTGCTATTAATCCTAGTATTTTTTTGCTTGGGTTTACTTTTCCCAAGGAATTATTACTCCGGTTTGTTTCATCATCTGTACATAGGTCTATGAAATGGTGGCCGCATTAACAACAGTCGTGTGGTGGTTTGGTCAGTTTTCGTATACAGTTCGCCAAATGCCGCATCCAGAACTTAGACCGGCCTGCGAATTCAGGCATGGCCACGCCTTCACCGCGTCACGCCGACGCCCTGCATCGACATGACTTTAGCGCCAGGCCACATCTCTTTCAATAAATTATTTTTGCAAAAAGCAATTATCCTTTTTGGACCTCACTATTTTATGTGTGTAGGTGATCGGCTTCGACTGCGTCACGCGGTCACTTTGGCAAGCCGACGTCGTTGTCCCAATCGGCTCGCATGATCACCTTGTTGGTCAAATCGCCATACCGACATGTTCGGTTGCCTCGGGGACTTTGGCATCACTGAGAGAGCTCTACCTCATCGAGTGTTCGGCACACGGGCCATATTTCTTTTATTACTCACTTTGTGTAAATTATTAATTATGCAACAATTTTTTTCCTATTATCTCCGGCTTGCACTATTTTCTGTGCACAGGTAAAGGATCTGGGTCGGGCAACGCTGTCACCTCGGCGTACCGACGTACCACGTCTCCTCGGCTGGACCGAGGGCTTCGTCATTACTTCATTAAGCCACGCCGGGGACTTCGGCATCACACTGCCGGCCTACATTGGCCATGCTATGTCGCCACTTCGGAGTGCCGAGCTCTTCGCTCCGCCACCTCGGGACCGGCTTGGGGGTTGGGACCTTGTCCCACCGTAAGCTCGGGTCATGCATCGACACCGAGCACATTAACTAGCTAAGTCGCTTCCATGCTTAAAAACCTTTAGTTTTAAATTCCGTTCGGTTCGACCAAGCATTATGCTTTTTTGACAAAAAGTCATTTGAGAAAAACTTTCTTTGTCAAAACCTTGTTGTTGCAAGCAAATTCAAATACCCCATTTACTTGGGGGCTTCCTTTATGAAGCCTTTCCTCTTGCATATGATTATACTTGTACGGCTTTGTTCCTTGTTCGTGTATTACGCCACAATATGCACCATGTTGACTTAAGTGTTTCGCAAGCTAGGTTGTCTGGCTCCTGTGCTTACCCCTATGTTCCCGATTGTTCGGCTACGCGGTAAAGGGAGCACCTCTGCGATTGTTACTACCGGGTCATCCGAGTTAGTACCTCAGACTGGGTGAAGCCGAAAGCTAGCGCTCTTATTGTTTTCAATAATGGTCAGCACACAACGGAACTCATGAGTACAAAAAATCTATTGCACAAGTCTCATAGTAACAATGAGCAAGCGAAGAGAGGTATCGGTGGAGGTACTATTTTCTTCGAAGATGCTTCTTACACTTCGTCAGTAATATAGCATAAGTTCCCTGAGCGCTTTGTCTGTTACAGCCTTATGGCCTGATTTCTTGGTTATCAGAAACACCGTCGATGCTTTCGACAGGTGGAGTACATGACACTTTTCGGTCCTTGACCGAAGAGGGAGAAGCCGACGATCGGTTAAGACGCGTTTAAAGTTCAGGTGAACATAGATATGATATAAGTACATCGGTACATACAATCATTATACATAAAATTCATTTACCCAAGTCACTTGGGGGCTCTTAAAATTTATATGAGCAATATTATAGTAAATGTGTTTTCTTCTTGGTTGTTGCGAAGTCTTTTTCTACCGCTCCTTTTTTGACTCTAGTGTATGGTCAATAACCTGATAGCATGTCTTCTCTCTAAAAAGCCACTCGAGTTTAGTTCGCTAAGCTGGCCTGGAAGAAGTACTCCGCCTTTGGGATAAGGAGCTCGAAGCCGTAGCCTGGCCCGCTTGAAGTTTTGAGATCGGGTGTCATGTGAAAGCACGGCAGAAGTGCATTTTTTTCCTTTTTTCCAATTTTCGGATTGGCACCGAACACTTGATCTTGTTCGGACATCAAGTTTTTACTGACATTTTTTTGGTTTTCCAAGCTTATGGCACTTTTAAACTATTTATGTGTTTTCAGCAAAAGTCTCGCAGTGCAACGCCGGACACCTTTAGAGATTCGGCAAAAACATTCTCAGTAATCCTAAATATGCATCGGTTTCAAATTGTGTCTTCGGTCAAATAGTTGGGTTGCCCGGCTCCTGTGCTTGCCTCCTACGTTCCGCTTTGTTCAGCTAGGTGTGCAAAGGGAGAACCACTTCGATTGTGCTTCCAGCTTGCATGGTTAAGCACCTCAGTGGAGAAAGCCGAAAACTGACTATCACAATAAGCGTAAACTGGTCAGCGATTCGATGACTATGTTAAATGATGGGCCGTTCACAACATTGGCCGAAGTGTTTACGGCTTGACCTCGGATGTCGCCGAACACTAACCGGGGCTCATAGCTAGCTTCCCCAGTTTAAAGCTCCTATGACTAAGTGAAAGTTATAAAGCCCGCATATCTGATTGCCTCGTTTCCGCTAACACAACCGCCTTCGGGCACCGAGACGTTGGCTAAGGGTTGTCTTGTTATTGCGGAGACACCCTGCGTCGTATCTACAAAGGGGTAGAAGCCGACGATGGGCCACTTTCGACTGATAAACGATCGCAACAGAGTCAAAATAAACATATCATCGTCATTTGTATTTAATATACAAGGGCTGCCTTCCGTAATCATCGTTATAAAGCCATAAATATGCATCAATTTGACTTAAGATTTTTGCCAAGCTGGGTTGCCTGGCTCCTGTGCTTACCCCTACATTCCCGATTGTTTGGCTAGGCGGTAAAGGGAGCACCTCTGTGATTGTTAGTACCGGGTCATCCGAGTTAGTACCTCAGACTGGGTGAAGGCGAAAGCTAGCGATTTTAAAGGATCACATTGGTCGGCAACGACGGAAGTAAAAAAATTGGTTCATTAATACCACAGAGTTCGAGAACTTTCCCCGAACTAAATCCTCAATATTTTCCTCCCACATTGATCGGAGGTGAGGTTTCATGATCATGATAAGCATGACGACCCAAAGAAAGGAACCGATAGCGGGACTATTTTCCTTGGAAGATGTTTCTTACATTAAGTAATATAACATATCTCTCCGCGTACCTTTGTTTATAAAACCGTATGGCCAGATTGCCTTGTTTTCCATAAATCTTTGCCCTTATAACGGCTTTATAAAGTAGGACAAACACTCCCCGGCTTCTGGCCGAGGAGGTTGAAGCCGATGGTCAGTCAACAAAGTTTTGTACAATGCGGATCCGAGCATTAATGATGTAAAGTACTTGGATACATAGAATCATTACACATAATTTGTGGTTTTACTCTGGATATCGATCCTTAATTTGGCCACCCGTGCCCACATTAAGGCTCGGAGGCTACTGGGCTTCAGGCTTATCATTCACTAATATTGAAAGTGGCGTATCGATCCCATGATCTGGTGTTGCCACTCGACCAGTGTCTCGGGGGCTACTGCATTGACAATCCAATGTAGAAAATTTAAAGTGCAATATAGCTTTCAAGGAGATTATGATCCTCGGGTTGGTCGGCCGCACCCAACCTGAGTCTCGAGGAATTTGCACACCGCTTTTTGTGTCTCGAAGTATTTCGCCGAGCTAGGAGTTGATCCTCAGGCCGATTTTGTGAATCAACCTGAGTCTCAGGGTATACTGGGATCAGCGGTCTTATGTCATCCTTCAGGTGCATCTCGGGTTTTAGACCGATACACATCTTGAGGGATACTGGCTATATATCTTGGCAGAGAATAAATTGCACCAATAAAAAATATTGACAAAAATCGGCCCGCGGTCGCGGTGGTGCACCACCTCGGAAGCAGTCCGGCATAAAGCTCGGGCGCTAGTGGCTGATTGCATAGAGGGCATTTTCGGTATTAAGCTCGGCTGAACTCCTTCAACTTTTTTGAACTAAGGTGATTTATGACACCCCGGATATAGTCCGGCGTTGGAGCTCGGATACAGTAAGGCGTTGGAGCTTGGACATAGTCCGGCGTTGGAGCTTGGATACATTCCGGTGTTGGAGCTCGGAAGCAGTCCGACGTTGGTGCTCGGCTGTAAAAGATACCTCGAATGCAGTCCGGCCTGGGAGCTCAGGCGCAAAATGACGCTGCCGCCCGGGAACAACTTCAAACCCGAGGTGTGGCATAAAAATAACAAGGCATTGATAAAGGCCGAGAACTTAAAGGGGCTCCTCAGATACCCTGTGTGTAAACTCTTCGGATTTACTTCGGCGATCCTCAAGATTGAAGATGGGAAGATTTGTTGAGCCAGTTTTCAAGACCGACAACCGAAGATGAAGAACAGTTCGGAAGAATCGAGGAGCGTCCCCAACTTGAAGACCGGTGCAGGGGGCTACTAACAGTGTCCTAGACTAGGGGGTACTCACCACGTCATCTCCCAATCAGTTGGATTGGGCCAAGGACCCCCATGGCCGTATGCGCATGGGCCAGTTTCAGACATCTGATGTATACACGAGGAAGATTCCACAAGACTTGGTGATCAAGACAAGGACTCCTCTCCACCGGCGTATTCGACTAGGACTCTTGTTATCCTAGGCCTCTGGTACATTATATAAGCCCAGGCCAGATTATTATGACATTACTCATCACACCTGTAGGGTTTAGACCACAACATACGATCTTGAGGTAGATCAACTCTTGTAACCCCTATACTCATCAAAGTCAATCAAGAAGGAAGTAGGGCATTACCTCCACCAAGAGGGCATGAACCTGGGTAAACATCGTGTCCCCTGTCTCCTGTTACCATCGATCCTTAGACGCACAGTTCGGGACCCCCTACCCAAGATCTGCCGGTTTTGACACCGACACCTACCTTTTACTTTATGTTATTTAGTTTAAATAAAGCAAAAAATAGTATTTTCTCTTTGTTCTTTGAATTATCCGTGAAATCAAAAAATGTCCTGAAAATAAAAGTTCCCCAAATGCCCTGAAAATTTAGTATGATTTTTATAGAATATTTTAGAATTTCTAGCACTGAACATGCACCAGGGGGATGTACCAGTGGGCCACAAGGGTGGAGGGCGCGTTGAAAGATCGCGGATGTCGCCTAGAGGGGGGTGAATAGGCGCTTTAAAATAATTACGGTTTAGGCTTGAACAAATGCGCAATAAACCTAGCGGTTAATTTGACAAGCACAAAACCTACAACAACTAGGCTCACCCATGTGCACCAATAACTTATGCCAAGCAAGATAAACTACTAGGTGATAGCAAGATATATGACAAGAATAATATGGCTATCACAAAGAAAAGTGCATAAGTAAAGGGCTCGGGTAAGAAATAACCGAGGCACGCCGAGACGACGATATATCCCGAAGTTCACACCCTTGCGGATGCTAATATCCGCTTGAAGTATTGTGGAGGCACAATGCTCCCCAAGAAGCGACTAGGGCCACCGTAATCTCCTCACGTCCTCGCACAATGCAAGATGCCATGATTCCACTAAGGGACCCTTGAGGGCGGTCACCGAACCTGTACACTTTGGCAACCCTTGGGGGCGGTCACCAGAACCCGTCAAATTGCTCGAGGTGATCTCCACAACCTAATCGGAGACCCCGACGCTTGCACTGAGCTTTACACCACAACGATTGAGCTCCGAACACCACCAACCATCTAGGGCCCCCAAGCACCCAAGATGAACAAGCTCAAGGGTACCAAGCACCCAAGAGTAATAAGCTTCTCAACTTGTAACTTCCACGTATCACTGTGGAGAACTCAGACCGATGCACCAAATGCAATGGCAAGGGCACACGGAGTGCCCAAGTCCTTCTCTCTCAAATCCCACTGAAGCAACTAATGCTAGGGAGGAAAATGAGAGGAAGAACAAGAAGGAGAACACCAAGAACTCCAAGATCTAGATCCAAGGGGTTCCCCTCACATAGAGGAGAAACTGATTGGTGGAAATGTGAATCTTGATCTCCTCTCTCTGTTCCCAAAAAAACTAGCCAGAATCCATGGAGGGATTGAGAGTTAGCAAGCTCGAAGAAGGTCAACAATGGGGGAAGAACATGAGCTCAAAAGATAGATTCCAATGGGGAAGAAGACCCCATTTTATCGGTCCCCACGAATCTGCCCGTTATGTGCAGAAAACTGTTGGACCGGTACAACCAGTGCACGAACCGGTACAACCGGTCAAAGCAGAGGAAAAACCAACCTATAGGAAAAAGACCTAAGCGGTACACAACAGCCCGGGGAACCGGTAGTACCGGTTAAACTGAACTAACTGGTACAACCGGTCAACAACCGCCCAAGAACCGCTCCAAAACAGAAACTAGTCCGGTGGTAGAGCGGTACATGGCCGGTACAACCTTTAGACCAATTTTGGAGCAGTACAACCGCTCGGAACATCGGTTGTATCGGTCAACCGGTACAACCTCTCTATGGGGCGGTACAACCTCTCTATGTAAAACAGGTAAGATCAAAACAGCCACAACTTTCGCATACGAGCTCCGAATTCAAGGAAATCAAGTTTGTTGGAAAGCTAAGGACAAGAACAAACACAATATTGATAGAAATGTCAAGAAATAGAAATTGAGAAAATACCCAAAATAAAATGGTGAGAACCCTTTCTCAATTAAGACCGGTAAAAACTCCAACACCGAAAACACAAAAGAAGATGCATATGAAATCGGTTTTCGATGAACTCGAGCTTGTCATGAAGATGACCACAAGATCCAAATCTCACAAGGAGAAGAACCAAACAAGAACCAAGAGAGATGATGCAAGGATGAAATGGTTTGAGCTCTCGACGAACGATACGATCAAGCTACTCACTAGAGGGCCCCCCTTGATAGTACGACAATCGATCCTACAACCTGGTCTCCCAACTACCACTATGAGACCGGTAAAATAGAAAACCTATCAAGGGCAAACCTTTGCATTGCACATAGTCCACTTGAGCTAGATGATGACGATCTTGACTTCCTCAAGTTGGACCACCTTTCTTGATTGTGTTGGCTCGATGAAGACTAGTTGAATGCTCCCCCATACTCCACTATGGGTGAGCCACTCTTCGACACATCTTCACAATTCCATTGACTCCACAATGGACGGCAAGTTTCAAGCTTGATTGCTCCCCCATACTCCATTATGGGTGAGCCACTCTTCATGTTGCTACACTTGAACTTGCACACTGCAAACTTGATGACGATCACCACTTGATGCCATCCTCCATGGGTTGTATGAGATCTTCCTCTTGACGCAATACCATGGAAACATACCTAAACCCACACAGAACTCTCACGTAGACCATGGGTTAGTACGCAAAGCGTAATGGACAATGCTTACCATACCATGTGATCACTTGGTCCCTCTTGGTACAACTTGTGCGCTCTGTGTGTTGATCAACTTGAATCACTCTCTTTACTTAGTCTTAATCAACCTTACATATTTCCAACTCTCTTCATTAGGACGATGTCTTGAAGGTAAACTTAAATGTTCACACAATCTTCTTCTTCAAGACATGCTTGCAATAAGCTCAACTCTCACATGACCAATCTTTGGATAATTCCTTGAAAAGCACTTTGGCCATCTCATAAACTCCTTGAAACCAACACATGGACTTCAAGACAATCATATGGACAAATCCTTCAAATATAACTCAAGGCAACCGTTAGTCCATAGAGATTGTCATCAATTAACAAAACCAAACATGGGGGCACCGCATGTTCTTTCAATCTCCCCCGTTTTGGTAATTGATGACAATCACTTTCAAGAGAGTTTATACAAGGAATTGCGCATCACCATGTAATGCAACAACCAATGATGCATGCGTATGAGATGCAAATGCTTAGGAACAAAACGAAAGCAAGAATAAATAACTCACTTTCAGGAGAGTTTATACAAGGAATTACGCATCACCATGCAATGCAACAATCAATGATGCATGCGTATGAGATGCAAATGCTTAGGAACAAAACGAAATCAAGAAGAAATAACTCTGTAAAATTCTCCACAAAACTCTTTGAAACTTCTCCCCCATTGGCATCGATTGCCAAAATGGGTGAAAAACATAGAAGGCCAAAGTAAAATGTGTTCCTCCATAAATTTTGTATTTCTCAATGCAATACACATATCCATATATAAATACTTGGAGGAAGACAAACTATATTGAGGAGCCAAAGATTCAAAAGGATGATATGCCACAAAGACATAACAAAGAGAGAAACAAGCAATCAAAAGATACCAATTGAACCAACTAAACTAATGATCCTACGAGCCACATGAAAAAAGATATTATGATAAGAGCAAAGAAGTGTTCTATAGAAACTAGAGAAGCTCCCCCTGATTTATGCATTATTTAGTTTTGTATTTTGATACAATGAGCACAAAATAGGATCATCACTCCCCCAAAATCAATACAACCTCACGACAGGTGCAAGAGAGCAAATAAGAAACTAAGCCTAGTGCTACCTCTTGAGCACTTGCGTTGGTTTTCCCTTGAAGAGGAAAGGGTGATGCAGCAAGGTAGCGTAAGTATTTCCCTCAGTTTTTGAGAACCAAGGTATCAATCCAGTAGGAGGCCACGCACGAGTCCCTCGCACCTACACAAACAAATAAATCCTCGCAACCAACGCGATAAGGGGTTGTCAATCCCTACACGGTCACTTACGAGAATGAGATCTGATAGATATGATAAGATAATATTTTTGGTATTTTTATGATAAAGAGAAATAAAAGATGCAAAGTAAAATAAATGGCAAAGGAATAACTAAGTATTGGAAGATTAATATGATGGAAGATAAACCCGGGGGCCATAGGTTTCACTAGTGGCTTCTCTCAAGAGCATAAGTATTTACAGTGGGTGAACACATTACTGTTGAGCAATTGATAGAATTGAGCATAGTTATGAGAATATCTAGGTATGATCATGTATATAGGCATCACATCCGAGACAAGTAGACCGACTCCTGCCTGCATCTACTACTATTACTCCACACATCGACTGCTATCCAGCATGCATCTAGAGTATTAAGTTCAAGAGAACAGAGTAACGCTTTAACCAAGATGACATGATGTAGAGGGATAAACTCATGCAATATGATATAAACCCCATCTTGTTATCCTCGATGGCAACAATACAATACGTGCCTTGCTGCCCCTACTGTCACTGGGAAAGGACACCGCAAGATTGAACCCAAAGCTAAGCACTTCTCCCATTGCAAGAAAGATCAATCTAGTAGGCCAAACCAAACTGATAATTCAAAGAGACTTGCAAAGATAACCAATCATACATAAAAGAATTCAGAGAAGATTCAAATACTGTTCATAGATAAACTTGATCATAAACCCACAATTCATCGATCTCAACAAACACACCGCAAAAGAAGATTACATCGAATAGATCTCCACAAGAGAGGGGGAGAACTTTGTATTGAGATCCAAAAAGAGAGAAGAAGCCGTCTAGCTAATAACTATGGACCCAAAGGTCTAAAGTAAACTACTCACACTTCATCGGAAGGGCTATGGTGTTGATGTAGAAGCCCTCCGTGATCGATGCCCCCTCCGGCGGAGCTCCGGAAAAGGCCCCAAGATGGTATCTCGTGGATACAGAAAGTTACGGCAGTGGAATTAGGGTTTTGGCTCCGTATCTGGTAGTTTGGGGGTACGTAGGTATATATAGGAGGAAGGAGTACGTCGATGAAGCAACAAGGGGGCCACGAGGGTGGAGGGTGCGCCTGGGGGGTAGGCGCGCCCCCTACCTCGTGCCCTCCTCATTGATTGCTTGACGTAGGGTCCAAGTCCTCTGGATCATGTTCATTCCGAAAATTACGTTCCCGAAGGTTTCATTCCGTTTGGACTCTGTTTGATATTCTTTTTCTGCGAAACCCTAAAATAGGCAAAAAAAACAACAATTCTGGGCTGGGCCTTCGGTTAATAGGTGAGTCCGAAAAATAATATAAAAGTGTATAATAAAGCCCAATAATGTCCAAAACAGAATATAATATAGCATGGAACAATCAAAAATTATAGATACGTTGGAAACGTATCACCTAGCACTTGCAAAAAGCACAAGGTTGAGAGAGCAATGGAGTGTTCTAAAGACGCTAGTGAAGCTCCCCATGATTTGTGCACTACTTAGCATATTTGCATTAGGATACCAAGTGCACAAAAGGATCATTACTCCCCCAAAATCAGTAGAAACTCATAACCAGTGCAAGTGGGCTAAGAACAGAGACAAGGCATAGCTCTTGCAACAAGCACATGGTTGAGCAACATGTAAAAGAGGCAACTTACGAATGGGCTCAACCAAAAGGATGTGTGTGAGACATGGCAAAGCACTTGATAAGACTAATATATGGATGAGCATTAACCATAAACATAGTCCTAAAGAATGAGAAACAAGGTGTAGGACATGTCCTTCCCACACACACACACACAATAGGCAATTGGGTTCACAAGCTTACTAAAGTGCAAATTAAGAACCAATGCTTGTGACAACCCATGGTGAAGATAGAAGATGAAAGCCTCATCAAGACGAGGGATGCCAATTAAGATGGCAAAAGCCTCGTAAAGACAAGCATGAGGAAAATAATCTTCACCACAGAGGAGTGCAACAAGATGCAAAGATATAAGATCTGCACTCAAGACAAATCCTTTCAGGGAGCCACCTAGGAAATACAAAGGAAAGAAAGGTGGACATGAAAGAATAAGGATATCCACTAAAGACGTAACTTCTCTCAAGTGTATAAGATTCTAGGTAGATGAAATGATATCAATCCACAAAGAAGGATGCACACAAGAAATGGTTACTCAAGGGAAGAATAGGATACCCAAACGGAAGTCATAAAATATACTCATAAGATCTTTGCTTGAAAAGCATAGCACAAGGCTAAATATTGTCTCATTGTATATCATAGAATTCCACACACGAACATCAAAGACATGAAAACTAGCAACAAGAGATCATTTTTGGGATGCTTTGAGAAAGGAAACATGTATCACAAGATATGAAATGAATATCATGCCAAGATGCAACCTACACAAGGTTGAATGCACGAGAGGAAATCATGATACTTGTTACCTAGATAGCATTGTAAGGATGTAGAAGATACCAATTGAATGTATTAGATAGTAGTTCATTGAACATCCTAGCTTGACTCCAATAAGCACATGGTGACAACACCTTCCTTGTGAGTAAGCCGAGCATCCAATGCATCTCCAATTGTTCCTAGAACAACATCACAAACAAAATGGTACCCAAACTCATTGGGACCAAAGAGTTAGAAACACCAATACATAGGACAAACTCCACAAAATATGTGCACATAGAGATGGAAAATAAATATCATTCACATCTCATCCAATTTGAGACTTGGTGGAGTTTCCCATATATATTGGGTCAAATAAAGAAAGCATGCCAAATAAAATACATGAAGTAAATATGCATGTTTGAAACTTTCAAGGACCGAAACCAAATGAAAAAGAAATACCAAGTGAAAATAGGATACCAAATGGAGAAATCATCACTTGGAATATATCATTAAAAGATACATCAAGGAATGAGATATCCATTGATACACACAAAAAGAAAGATATCAAACTCCCAAAAGAGAGAATGGTTCCAAACGAACCAAGCCCTCTACAAAGTTTCATGATGGCACAAAGTACCAAAAAAGAAATAGATTGCCTTCCACCAACACACACTTGATAGGGATCATAAGATGAGTGTTTTATAGAAAATAGGATAGCTCCCCCAAGAGTAGTGCATTATAGAGAATCTGCATTTGAATACAAAATGCACAAGGTGGGATCACCACTTTCACTATCTCTAGAAAACACTAGATAAGATCAAGAAATTAACAAGATCCACAAGTGGTATGGAAGACAAGGGGAGTCGACCAAATCCTTGGTAAGAGATAAGGAAAATAAAAGCAAAAGCCAATGTAAAGATGATCAATAATTTCTATCACAAATAAGTGAGTACCAATTGTCAAGACAAGAGGTATTTGGAAATAATTCCCGGTGGTAGATAGCAAGATTATCCAACATCATCTTCACACAAAACACAAGCAAACTGCAACATGTAGAGCTAACATTCCACCTAGGAACAAGATAATTTACAATATCAATTCTAGGTGCCAATTTCTCAAATGTACACATTTTATAGGCTAATAATATACATAGCATATTACTCCCCCGTAATGTGATACCAATTAAGGATAAACAAGAAGCAACTAAAAGGATCCAACAAGAGATAATTAATGGACTATTTAGAATTTGAATTTTCTCATGAGAAGACATAGCACATAGCGACTAGATAATCTTGAAATATCAAAACTAGATGGTATTTCTCATGTACACACATTTATAAGATTGTGAGGAACGCAAAGCACATCACTCTCTCAAAATGGGATGTTCCATTAATCTCTCAGAAGAGCCAAAAGGATATAAACAAGATGCAAAAGTCTCAACACAACTCTCACATGTACATGATGTGCAAACCAACATACACATACTTGATTACTCAAGACAAGCAAATTGGAAGCACAACATATACAAACACATGCAAGGTACAAAACCAAAACATGCAAAAGGGGCAAGTAACTTTCAATGTAAACAATTTAAGTACAAGTTACTGCAAGGAGGCACATTGGATATAAGATAGAAACTTGATAACCCAATTGACTTGGCTTGAGACAATATGAATGATGAAGACCCATTAATTATTCATGATGTAGCCAAGTCTCCAATGCCCTCCACCAACACCTATTGATCAAGTTTGAGCTAATTGGTCCCCAACCAAGTTAGGTCCTAAGAGGTTAGTCACAATAGTCTTGGCTACCCAAATGGTTCTTTTCTTGACACCACTTTGAGTACCAACAAATTTGGCAAACACATTGCCAACCTTATCCTTCCCAAGAGAATATACATCATCAATTAGAATAGGGTTGGATAAGGTACCATTCGAGCATGAAGAAGCGACATGACCTTTCTCACGACATAGGTAGAAACGTCTACTCTTCACTTTCTTCTCACTTGATTTCTCAACTTGAGAAGCATTAGCTTGAGTCTTCTTGGGAAGAGGCCTTTCATCAACTTGAGGTTGAGCATGAGAATGAACTTTTGGAATCTTCCCTTGTTCTTGTCACTAATGGCATTTTTCTTCAATGGGCAAGATCTAACATGATGCCCTTCAATTTTGCACTTGAAGCAAATAATCTTGGCCGAATTCTTGACTCGTTTTTGTCCCTTCTTCTTGTTCATCTTGGACTTGTTCTTCTTATTGGAGTTGAATCCAAGTCCACCTTTGTCATTTAGAGATTTTTGCACACTAATGATATAGTTGAGTATGGATTTCCCTACATGAAACTTTTCCAAGTCTTTCTTCAAAGAAGTGACTTGGTCCTTGAGCTCTTTGATTTCCTCTACATAGTTAGTCTCAACACAAGTACTAGGGGAAGTATACGCTTCATTGTTAGAGCAACAAGGCAAGGAAAGCAATTCATCACAAGATGTACCAACATTGTGAGTAGATGAATTACAAGGAGTAGCACATGGCAATATAGCATTTTGACTTGAAGTAGTGCTAGTATCCACATGAGGCTCACTAGATGTTACCTTAGCAATCATGTCCTCATGAGATATCTTTAGCACATTATGGGATACTAGAAGATCATCATGAGAGCTTGAGAGATTTTTATGACTTTCTTCCAATTTCCCATAATTGCTAGATAGCAACTCAAGTTGAGACCAAAGCTCAACATTATCCTTGAAAATGGATGCTTCACAAGTAATAGAGTTAGTAGCGCAAGCATCATCATTAACAACACGAGGAGAAGGCAACTTGGCAAGATCTTTTAAATAAGAAGCTTCAAGTTGAGCATGAGACTCGGTGAGTTTGATGAGCTCACCCTTGATGACCCTTGAGCCATTTTTGAGGTGCTCAAAATCCTCAAGGAGTTTAGCATGTGCAACTTCAAGCTTCTCATTTTTAGTTTCAAAATCATTGGCCACCTTAAGAGCTCTATCATGACATTCCTTCACTGTAGATAATTCTAGAGCAAAAGTCTCCTCAAGAGATTCCTTGGTGGTTTGTTCAAGTTCAAGAGCTTGGGAGAGGTCCGCAATCTCATTAGCGTAATCACGTTCATGACCTTCCATTTTCTCAATGGTGACCTCATGCTCCTCGAGATGAGATTCCAACTCCTCAATATATTTCTTGCCCTCAATGGCAATGGACATGATTTCCATGAAGTTGGAACGAGCAATTTTATTTTTATGAAGAGCTTTAAAAACCATTTCCCCCTTAGTTTTTAAGGAGGCAATATTATCATTATCTTCATCATTATCAACATCATCATCATTCTTATCATCATCAATATCATCACAAGATATATTAGGATTCAAAGTGGGAGATACCTTTGAAGCCTTAGCCATAAGGCAAAATGCAATAGATGATGATGTAGGACCCCTTGAAGCACCATTCAATACCACATCTTGTTCCATGGGGTGTTGTGTTTCCTCTACATTGTTAGCACAACAATTCGAGGAAATAGATGCATTTCTATCATGGCAACAAGACATAGAGAGAATATCATCATGAGATTTAGTCAAGCAATTTCTACATGATATGCACGGACTATCAGCACAAGCATGTGAGATATTTGGAGTGCTCAAAGTGCTAAAGTCCAAAGATGAAGCATTGCAATAAGAAAGTGGTGAAGGATTATCAACAATAAGCCCACTATCATCATTGCAATGAACACCACTACTCACCATGTCGTTACCTTCTGGCAAACCACATGTAGGTGAAGTAGAAGAAGTTGAGAAGGCAACATGGCCCGAGGTGGAGGGAGAACAATCATCCCCACAAAACTTGGACGCGCCATATTTATCTTGAAGCTTTGTCCACAACTCATGAGCATCCCGAAACGGCATGAGTTGAAATATAACTACATTGCTCAAAGCATCGAAAAGCACATTAGAAGCTTGAGCATTGAGATAAGAGTTTTTCTCATCCTCTAGAGATAATATTTGGGGATCTTTTGGAGGAGAAAAACCAATATCTACAATTCGCTCTAAATTTGGGTCCATGACCCTAAAGAGATTAAGCATGCGAATTACCCAAACATCAAAATTTGTGCCATCGAAAGTAAGAGTGTCAGAGAATCCTAATCCCCTAGTCGACATCTTTACTCTCTACGCGGTTAAGCCTAACAAAGAGAGACGAGGCTCTGATACCAATTGAAAGATCGTGGATGTCGCTAAGAGGGGGGGTGAATAGGCGCTTTAAAATAATTACGGTTTAGGCTTGAACAAATGCGGAATAAACCTAGCGGTTAATTTGACAAGCACAAAACCTACAACAACTAGGCTCACCTATGTGCACCAACAACTTATGCTCAGCAAGATAAACTACTAGGTGATAGAAAGATATATGACAAGAACAATATGGCTATCACAAAGTAAAGTGCATAAGTAAAGGGCTCGGGTAAGAGAAAACCGAGGCATGCGGAGATGACGATGTATCCCAAAGTTCACACCCTTGCAGATGCTAATCTCCATTTGGAGTGGTGTGGAGGCACAATGCTCCCCAAGAAGAGACTAGGGCCACTGTAATATCCTCACGCCCTCGCACAATGCAAGATGCCGTGATTCCACTAAGGGACCCTTCAGGGCGGTCACCGAACCCGTACAAATGGCAACCCTTGGGGGAGGTCACCGAACCCGTACACTTTGGCAACCCTTGGGGGCGGTCACCGGAACCCTTCAAATTGCTCGGGGTGATCTCCACAACCTAATTGGAGACCCCGACGCTTTCCCGGAGCTTTACACCACAACGATTGAGCTCCGAACACCACCAACCGTCTAGGGCGCCCAAGCACCCAAGAGGAACAAGCTCAAGGGTACCAAGCACCCAAGAGTAATAAGCTTCTCAACTTGTAACTTCCACGTATCATTGTCGAGAACTCAAACCGATGCACCAAATGCAATGGCAAGGGCACACGGAGTGCCCAAGTCCTCTCTCAAATCCCACTGAAGCAACTAATGCTAGGGAGGAAAATGAGAGGAAGAACAAGAATGAGAACACCAAGAACTCCAAGATCTAGATCCAAGGGGTTCCCCTCACATAGAGGAGAAAGTGATTGGTGGAAATGTGGATCTAGATCTCCTCTCTCTTTTCCCTCAGAAACAAGCAAGAATCCATGGAGGGACTGAGAGTTAGCAAGCTCGAAGAAGGTCAACAATGGGGGAAGAACGCAAGCTCAAAAGATAGATTACAATGGGGAAGAAGACCCCATTTTATAGGTCCCCACAAATCTGCCCATTATGTGCAGAAAACTGTAGGACCGGTACAATCGGTGCATGAACTGGTACAACCGGTCAAAGCAGAGGAAAAACCAACATGTAGGAAAAATCCCTAAGCAGTACACAACAGCCTGGGGAACCGGTAGTACCGGTTAAACTGAACTAACCGGTACAACCGGTCAACAACCGCCCAAGAACCGCTCCAAAACAGAAACTAGTGCAGTGGTAGAGCGATACATGGCCGGTACAACCTTCAGACCAATTTTGAAGCGGTACAACCGCTCCAAACATCGGTTGTACCGGTACAACCTCTCTATGGGGCGGTACAACCTATCTATGTAAAACAGGTAAGATCAAAATAGCCACAACTTTCGCATACGAGCTCCGAATTCGACGAAATCAAGTTTGTTGGAAAGCTAAGGACAAGAACAAACACAATCTTGATAGAAATGTCAAGAAATAGAAATTGAGAAAATACCCAAAATAAAATGGTGAGAACCCTTTCTCAATTAAGACCGGTAAAAACTCCAACACCGAAAACACAAAAGAAGATGCATATGAAATCGGTTTTCGATGAACTCGAGCTTGTCATGAAGATGACCATAAGATCCAAATCTCACAAGGAGAAGAACCAAACAAGAACCAAGAGAGATGATGCAAGGATGCAATTGTTTGAGCTCTCGATGAACGATACGATCAAGCTACTCACTAGAGGGCCCCCTTCATAGTACGATAATCGATCCTACAACCCGGTCTCCCAACTACCACTATGAGACTGGTAAAATAGAAAACCTATGAAGGGCAAACCTTTGCCTTGCACATAGTCCACTTGAGCTAGATGATGACGATCTGGACTTCCTCAAGTTGGACCGCCTTTCTTGATTGTGTTGGCTCGATGAAGACTAGTTGAATGCTCCCCCATACTCCACTATGGGTGAGCCACTCTTCGGCACATCTTCACAATTCCATTGACACCACAATGGACGGCAAGTTTCAAGCTAGATAGCTCCCCCATACTACATTATGGGTGAGCCACTCTTCATGTTGCTCCACTTGAACTTGCACACTGCAAACATGATGACGATCACCACACGATGTCATCCTCCATGGGTTGTATGAGATCTTCCTCTTGAAGCAAGACCCTGGAAACATACCTAACCCCACACAGAACTCTCATGTAGACCATGGGTTAGTACACAAAGTGTAATGGACTGTAACACCCCCGGTGTCATGCTACAGTAATCCCCTGTTAATGGTGCCATGTCATCATTTGTACTATTGCTAAATCCCACGTTGTTTCAAATCGGTTCAAATTCAAATTTAAATTAAAGTCAAAAATTAAAATTTTCCAAACATGAAAATTAAATGTTCAAAGTGTGGCAAATAATCTCCAAGTATTTGTCGTGATGAAAACAACCTCTTTTGGATTTCCAAAATCCCCCTGGGGTTTAATGTAGTGGTCCAACAACAACTTAATGGACCATTTAAATTCAAACACGATTCTAAACTTTCAAAATGTCCTCAAACTTTTTATGGCAGTGTCAAAAATTGCAATACCTATTTATGAGCCAAGTTTCATATTTGCAAAATCTTTTGACGACCAAAATAATTACAAACAGTGCCTTTTAAGAGAAACCAGAATACATAAAAAGGGGAAAAGGCGAGACCCCCTCCCCCGGGTCAAATGGCCCGGCTGGCCTCACTAGCCGAGCTAGGCCGGCCCACCAGCGCCGTTCCCCTCATCTCTGTTCACGGAGGGCTCGTGGCTACCACCGATGGCCGCCACGGCCATGGCAGACGCCGTGGCGCCCATCCGGCAGCCCCCTAGCCTATTTAGTCGACCCCAGCGCCCCCCCTCTCCCTCGAACCCTAAATCCCCCGCCCCCCGGAGCCACTCCTCCTTGCCCCCTCCTGGATCGGGGAGTCGCCCGACACTGCGCGAGGTTGCCGCGTCGTCCTCGTCTCCGCCACACTGTCGTCGTCCCCGAACTCCTCCCCAACAGCCTCGTAGAGCCGTCCTACGGCCTCCCCGGGGCCGTCCTCGTCCTGCACACGCCCAAGGTCGGCCGGTGAAGCTGCACAGCGACGCCTACGCCATCTCCTTCATCCCCGGCGCCGACCTACGCCACCCCGGCAGCTCCTAAACCCCCCACTGGACCACCGTGCGTCCCCTCAGTGAGCATCGCGCCTATCCACTCTCATGTTTCCTCCCTAGCTCGCGGCGCCCATGGCTCCGCTCGTCGCACCCCCTCGTCCCCTGGTCGCGACCATTGCACTAGCCGCCCTCACTCGCGGACTCACCAGGCCCCGCGCTTGCTCGCCGCCACTTCCGCCTCCTATGCTCGGCATTGGCGTCGCCTCAGGGCACTCCAGCTGCTGCTGCCGCTACTACTAGCCCCCCCCCTCGCGCCCGTCGTAACTGCTGCTGCTCCTTGGCATCCTACCGCGGCGCTTCGCTCGCTCACGGGCCGCCCGCACCTGCCGAGTTGCTCTGCTGATTGCGAGCCCCCCATGGCCGCCCCCGTGTCGCGCCGCTGCTGCCGTTGCTCGTTGTCGTGGCCGCCACCCACTACAGCCAGCCACCGAGCCCGCCCCCGCCTCTCGCTCCCCTCGCCGAACCCCGCCCTGCCGTCAGCCGCGCCCCTCCTGGCCCCTGCCTCGCCGGGCTTCGAGCCCTCTGGCCCGTGCGCGCCGCGCCACTCAGGGCCGCGCCCAGCCGCGCCAGATTTGCCCAATCGGGGCTTGCGCCCGGCCCTTCTAGCCACGTCCGGCTCCGCTTGCAGCGCCCCTGCGCCCGATAGCCCGCTACCCGCACCCCTAATGGGCCACTTCCAGGTGGGGCCCAATCCCCTAGTTTAAAAAAAGATTTAAAATAATAATGATTTGTTTAATTAATTAATTTAATTAATTCTCTTAATTAACCTAACATAATTAATCTAATTAGTTAACTAATTGACTATTAATTAATTAAGCAAACCATGACGATTGGGCCCCACTGACCCTTGACCAATCAACCCGGTCAGAGTTGACTATTGACCCTACTGATGTCATGATGACATCATGCTGATGCAATAACTCCAGTTTACATTTAATAACAATTTTCAAAATATTGCTAAAACTTTCTTAACTCATAGAAAATAATCCATAGCTCGGATGAAAAAACTTTATGTATGAAAGTTGCTCAGAACGACGAGACGAATCCGAACACGTGGTCCGTTTACCTGTGAGATGCCTCTAACTAGCTGAACATGGAACATTCCCCCTCCGGTCATATGTCTGACATAGGTCCGGAACCGAGAAAATTCCCGGTTGAATTCCCCCTTCACCTTTATCGTGTAGCCATACGTTAGGTTACACCCGGCACAACATATTGCCATGTTATGCTTTATGATGCTTTGTTTGCTTTATATTTATTGTTTCTTCCCCCCTCTTCTCTCGGGTAGACCCTGAGACCGATGCCGCCCCTGTGATCGACTATGTCACCAACGACACTTCTTCCTTTTTAGTAGAGCTTCCAGGCAAGCCCCCCCTTTGATCATCCTGATATCGCCCATTCCATTCTCTCATGCTTGCATTAGATTTTGCTACTGTTATTGTTTGCTCCTATTCTGATGCATAGCCTATTTTTGTAACCTGCTTATTGTTACCTTACCTGCTTATCCTAAACTGCTTAGTATAGGTTGGTTAGTGATCCATCAGTGACCCCCACCTTGTCCCAGTTGCCTTGCTTTACGTTCGGTGACTCGATCAACGTGATTGACGTCCAGGCCTCGACACCGCACATCACCCCCTAGTTGTACGACTCTATAGAGTTACTATCGAGTGCCAAGGGTGACACCTCATACATCACTCCTGATGAGATCTCTGTAGTGTAGCTGTTCGGTCATGGTCATCGAGGGTGATTTCCTCCTTAACCACTTCCGATACGACTCTATCGTGCAACCCCTCAAGAGTGAACCTCGAGGGTGGTTCCTCTTACGTTCACATTGATGATTACATCAAGTGAAATCCATCGAGGGTGGTTTCTCAGGGTTCCCCTTGGTGTTAGACACACAGTTACTATGGTTACTATGACTTAACACTGAACCATGTTACTAAAGACAGGTCGGCCCTGAGGGGTACCCGCGCGAGCTTATTTGCGAGTGATGTGGAGTCGGGTTGACCTGGAAGGTGCCCGCGAGATTCTTACGAGGCGTGGCCGAGCATTCTTAGCCCTTGCCTCAAGTCCTCGAGACGGGGCGACGGGGTCACATCTTTCGTGAGTCTCTACTCGTGACCGGACTACCAACACACTAACGGTTTGGATATTTGATCCGAGGGGCCTCTGGCCTGATAGCACTAACCATCATGTGGGCATAGTGTGGGCGTTCTACGTCGTATGCATCAGCCGAAGCTTAATAGACGTTTGTGACTGAGCAGCGCGCGCCGGGTTGGATTGGTAAGCACCTGCCTTTTTAAGGAGGTAGCTAGGTCTGCTCATCGACCGCCCATGCAACGTGCAGGAGTTCCCGGGGCGATGGCCCAAGACCCCTGGGGCATAGGTTTAGTCTGGCGTGCTGACCTCTCTATTAAGCCTAGGTCGGGTTGCGGCGTATCATTTGGCCGAGGCCGGGCATGACCCAGTAAAGTGTGTCTGGCCGAAGTTAAGCAAGCGTGGTGGGTAAGTTGGTGCACCCCTGCAGGGAAGAAAACATCTATCGATAGCCTGTCCTATGATAACGGACACTTGGAGTTGTATCCCGATCGATACAACTAGAACTGGATACATGAGGTGATAACTAGATAGTATGGCTCTAGGATTGCTTTCTCGTGGGGAGTCGAGAAAATATCTCCAGGCGAGGTTGATAACACTACTACTTTACTTTATGCCACTCTTATCTCTTCTGATGCTGCAATATGCTTGAAGATGCTAGTCTTCAATAGGCTAGGCTTTCCCCTTCCTCTTTTGGCATTCTGCAGTTCAGTCCACAGATACAACCCATTTCATTGACACCGATGCATATGTAGTGTAGATCCTTGCTTGCGAGTACTTTGGATGAGTACTCACGGTTGCTTTGCTCCCCTTTTTCCACCACTTCCCATTCTTCCCGAATGCTGCAACCAGATGGTAGAGCTTAGGAGCCATACGACACCACCGACGACGACTACTACTACCACGACGGTGCCTACTACTACGTGGAGGCTGCCGACGACCAGGAGTAGTTAGGAGGTCCCAGGCAGGAGGCCTTGCCTATTCGATCGTTGTTACTTTTGTGCTAGCCCTCTTAAGTCAAACGTGTTTAACTTATGTCTGTACTAAGATATTGTTGCTTCCGCTGACTCTTGTGTATTCGAGCCCTCGAGGCCCCTGGCTTGTAATATAAAGCTTGTATTATTTTAATTTGTGTCTAGAGTTGTGTTGTGATATTTTCCCGTGAGTCCTTGATCTTGATCGTACACATTTGCGTGTATGATTAGTGTACGGTCAAATCGGGGGTGTCACAAGTTGGTATCAGAGCCGACTGGCCGTAGGATCCCCCTTTCCAACTCCTTGGCCGAAGTTGAGTCTAGTCACTGAAAAACTTTTACTAACATGGTTGTGTGGCTTGCGGTCCCATGTCGCCATTGGGTGGTATTAGGATCTTTTCTTCCTCGTCTATACTCTAGGACTCTGTTCTCTCTTCTATTCGGGTTAAATGATTTACTAAATACATTAGGTTCTCGTAATGACTTTCCCCAGAGATCCCCTTCATTCTGGATGGTTGCCTCCTTCACCAAAAGACTTCAAAGATATTCTCCGATCTACTCCCAAGAACTTGTGTTGATTTCTTTTGCAATCCCTTAACACCGTTGAATCCTTATGGATAGCTGCGTACCCTCGCTGTTCATACTTGCATCCCTAGTTGTTCTTGTTATTACAAGATACCGGAAAGTATTCTCCGACTTTTGAGAATCCTTTTTCCGACTGCCATGCAGCTCTTTTCCGCCTGAATAACCCTACGAATAATTCCTCACACTTATCAGGGGTTCTTTCATCCCCAGTTGATCATATGTCTCACAAAATTCTTCTAATACAATTCGGTGTCCTGAAGATCCTCTGAAGCCTAATGCTCCCGAAAGTCTTGTCTACCTGCATTATGGTTAAATCCACATGTCCAGCAATATTCATTAACATCCTTTGTCATTGTCTTCCTGAGCCTATTGATTCATTATGTTGCGATTGCTCGCAATCATCAGTCGAACCCTAAAATTTGACCTTCATGCTCATACGTCATTCTAGACATGGTTGGATCTCGGCCAATCATGTTGTAATTGATTGTCCACCTAGTTCCCTTCAACTTGAACGCCGAATTATTCCGCCGTTTCTATAATCTAATGCCTGTGCATTGTTTCACTCTTCTGATTGAGTACTGATACTCACATCAGATCCATTGAGGACCGCTAAATCCTTTGTTGGATTATTATCTGGCAATGTCCTTCATATTCAAAATCTCGTGCGCTCCTCCCCTGATACATGTTGCCTTCAGTAAATTGTATCCTTTCCTTTCGACAACCATGCTTTACTTTTGAGCTTGTGTTAATTACTCCTGAAGCTTGTGGTATATGTTCCTAAAATTCCCTAATGGGTTGAACCTATGCCTTCCCTAAACCGTATGGACTCGAAAGTTTTCACGAGTCATACTCTTCTAGTGCTATGCCAATTAAATTTTGAACACTACAACTTCTTTGAAAGCGAGAGGTGAATGGAAGGTTATGCATTGAAGAAGTGGCAGTCGACCTTGAACTTTGTGTTCATGCCCATGGACCTAATGTGGAACTTATCATGGAAGCTTCTTGTGATATAATAATCCCCTTATTATAAGTTCATATGGTATCTATGTTTGGTCCTTTGCAACCGTGGTTCTCACCATGATTGTTCCCCTTTAATTCCATTTCTCGGACAAGTTAAAGCACTTGTCTTCTGCAGATCAATGCATCTCCACAACCTATATTTTGATCTTCCTTCGAGTATTACCCTCCGGTACCTCGAGAATATGAAAGAACTGCGTTGCTTCCTATGAGTCTTCTTCAAGTATTGCCTCTCACCGATTTCATATTTCCCTCGGGTTCTGAGTTATTAGTCACTCGAGAAAATCGATAAGTGAATTGATTCCACACTCCGATTCAATAACTCTAAGTAATTTTCGTTACTTATGAGTTTAATAATCCTTCAAGTCATTCCTAGCCTGGTTGGCTATATCCTTATCATGCTAAATTTTAACTATGCTACCTGGTCCTTCTCCCTAGAGCACAATTTTCAACGATGAGCTAAGCTTACGTCGATCTTCCTCGTCATATCATTTTGCCTTGAACAGCAAGCTTGATTTTGAGTTTGTGGCGTATCCGTGGTTCCAATAACCTTTCTCTTCATCTTTCCCTAAGATTGATGCCATCACCATTCGGTTTACATCTTCTTGAAATCTCTCGACAAATGTGTCATGATCATCATGAACATTCTAAGCTCTTCCAGTATATCAATTGAATTCATGATGAGAAATACCATCCTTGCCCCTCAATGATTTGTGTTATCATCGACAACATTCTTGCCTTTTCCCCAACACAAACTTGTTCATATAATTTTGGAATTACATCCTTTTTGACATGTCGATGGATTGCAGCTGAATCCATCGGCCACATCCCCATCTATTTCCTGATAAAAATTTCATGAGATGTTCTAGAAATTCCTGATGGATCCGTTGTGAATCCAAGGTCCGACCTTTACCCGATGACCATGTCAATGCTATCCCGAAGCATGATTGTGGTACTCAAACATCAACAAGAACATTGGAAGCATAATGCTAAATGTTTCTTGATCATTTATCCAAACACCGTTGTACGGGTAACATCATGAATTCCCTCGCCCCTTTACCTAATTGGTTATCTACTTACTATCCTGTCATGGATATCATCCTCTGCTTGTTCTTGGGAAGGATATACTCCTGATAATTGTGTTTAAACACATTTTCCTTTCCATTATTTTGATTAATATACTAATCATATTTCCCTTTCCATTCTTTTGTTTAACCTTTCCGGTAAACTAACTTATCTCGGTAGAGATTATTTCCTACTTATGTAAACACCTCGGTGTACAATTTGTCAGTAAGACCCTGTTACTAGTGTTGATAACATTACGGTACCACCGATGGATGAGAACCTTGCCTATTGGTCCGCCTTGTTCCAACGAATAGGAAAATAGTTCTCTTCGTCCCTCGCCCTTGGTACCAATGTTGTTGGCAACATAACTGACAGTCTATCATCTAACATGCCTTGCTATCAGCCCCCTTTCTACTTTTAACCCACATGGTGGGCCCATAACCCACAGTTCCATAAGATCATAACCTGACTCTCCTGTATATCCTTGATTCTGAAATATTCTTGCATTTGGCTTCGTATCATGTCACGAGCCACCTTTCGAGAGATGATCTATTCCCGATGCTCTGAACCCCTTTCTCACACTCTGCTCAGGTATCAATCGTTTGTCCATTCGCTTGAAACTTCCTATTGTACCTTCATACTTTGCTCTCGATGTTTTATTAAGCTTCAACTCGGGAGATATTTCTGCCTCATTCCCTGAATTGTTCACCAGATAATTAACCCTATAAGGGTCAGTTCTCCCAAAGTTACTCTTTACTTCCCCACTTAAATCTCGGGACGAGATTTGTAAAACCCCCAGTGTCATGCTACAGTAATCCCCTGTTAATGGTGCCATGTCATCATTTGTACTATTGCTAAATCCCACACTGTTTCAAATCGGTTCAAATTCAAATATAAATTAAAGTCAAGAATTCAAATTTGTCAAACATGAAAACTAAATGTTCAAAGTGTGGCAAATAATCTCCAAGTATTTGTCGTGATGAAAACAACCTCTTTTGGATTTCCAAAATCCCCCTGGGTTTAATGTAGAGGTCCAACAACATCTTAATGGACCATTTAAATTCAAACACGATTCTAAACTTTCAAAATGTCCTCAAACTTTTTATGGCAGTGTCAAAAATTGCAATACCTATTTATGAGCCAAGTTTCATATTTTACAAAATCTTTTGACAACCTAAATAATTACAAACAGTGCCTTTTAAGATGAAGCAGAATACATAAAAGGGGGAAAAGGCCAGACCCCCTCCCTCAGGTCAAATGGCCTAGCTGGCTTCACTAGCTGAGCCAGGCCAGCCCACCAGCGCCGTTACCCCTCGTCTCTGTTCACGGAGGGCTCGTGGCTACCACCGATGGCCGCTACAGCCATGGCAGACGCCGTGGCGTCCATCCGGCAGCCCCCTCACCTATTTAGTCGACCCCGGCGCCCCCCCTCTCCCCCAAACCCTAAATATCCCCGGTGCCACTCCTCCTTGCCTCCTCCTGGATCAGGGAGTCGCCCGGCGCTGCACGAGGTTACCGCATCGTCCTCGTCTCCGCCGCACCGTCGTCGTCCTCGAACTCCTCCCCAACAGCCTCGTAGAGCCGTCCTACGGCCTCCCCGGGTCCGTCCTCATCCTGCACACGCCCGAGGTCGGCCAGTGAAGCTGCACAGCGATGCCTACGCCGTCTCCTTCATCCCTGGTTGATACGTCCCCAATGTATCAATAATTTTTGATTGCTCCATGCTATATTATCTACTATTTTGAATGTTTATGAGCTTTATTATACACTTCTATATCATTTTTGGGACTAACCTATTAACCCAGAGCCCAGTGCCAGTTTCTGTTTTTACCCTGTTTTAGGGTTTCGAAGAAAAGGAAAATCAAACGGAGTCCAATTGACCTGAAACTTCACGGAACTCATTTTGGGAAGGAAAGAAGCCCAGAAGACTTGGAGTGCACGTCGGGGGCTCTACGAGGAGGCCACGAGGCAGGGGGCGCGCCCACCCCCCTGGGCGCGCCCTCCACCCTCGTGATCCCCTCGTGGCCCCCCTGGCATACTTCTTCCGCCTATATATCTCCATATACCCTAAAAACATCCGTGAGCATAATAGATCAGGAGTTCCGCCGCCAGAAGCCTCCGTAGCCACCGAAAGCCAATCTAGACCCGTTCCGGCACCCTGTCGGAGGGGGCAATCCTTCTCCGGTGGCCATCTTCATCATCCCGATGCTCTCCATGACGAGGAGGGAGTAGTTCTCCCTCGGGGCTGAGGGTATGTACCAGTAGCTATGTGTTTGATCTCTCTCTCTCTCGTGTTCTTGATTTGGCACGATCCTGATGTATCGCGAGCTTTGCTATCATATTTGGATCCTATGATGTTTCTCCCCCCTCTACTCTCTTGTAATGAATTGAGTTTCCCCTTTGAAGTTATCTTATCGGATTGAGTCTTTAAAGATTTGAGAACACTTGATGTATGTCTTGCCGTGCGTATCTGTGGTGACAATGGGATACCACGTGATTCACTTGATGTATGTTTTGGTGATCAACTTGCGGGTTCCGCCCATGAACCTATGCATAGGGGTTGGCACACGTTTTCGTCATGATTCTCCGGTAGAACTTTGGGGCACTCTTTGAGGTCCTTTGTGTTGGTTGAATAGATGAATCTGAGATTGTATGATGCATATCGTATAATCATACCCACGAATACTTGAGGTGACATTGGAGTATCTAGGTGACATTAGGGTTTTGGTTGATTTGTGTCTTAAGGTGTTATTCTAGTACGAACTCTAGGGCTGTTTGTGACACTTATAGGAATAGCCCAACGGATTGATTGGAAAGAATAACTTTGAGGTGGTTTCGTACCCTACCATAATCTCTTCGTTCGTTCTCCACTATTAGTGACTTTGGAGTGACTCTTTGTTGCATGTTGAGGGATGGTTATGTGATCCAATTATGTTATCATTGTTGAGGGAACTTGCACTAGCGAAAGTATGAACCCTAGGCCTTATTTCCTATCATTGCATTACCATTTACGCTCACTTTTATCATTCATTACCTTGCTGTTTTTATATTTTCAGATTACAAATACCCATATCTACTATCCATATACCACTTGTATCACCATCTCTTCGCCGAACTAGTGCACCTATACAATTTACCATTGTATTGGGTGTGTTGGGTACACAAGAGACTCTTTGTTATTTGGTTGCAGGGTTGCTTGAGAGAGACCATCTTCATCCTACGCCTCCCACGGATTGATAAACCTTAGGTCATCCACTTGAGGGAAATTTGCTACTTTCCTACAAACCTCTGCACTTCGAGGCCCAACAACGTCTACAAGAAGAAGGTTGTGTAGTAGACATCAGCTCTTTTCTGGCGCCGTTGCCGGGGAGGTGAGTGCTTGAAGGTATATCTTTAGATCTTGCAATCGAGTCTTTTAGTTTCTTGTTTTATCACTAGTTTAGTCTATAAAAGAAAATTACAAAAAAATGGAATTGAGTTTGTCTCATACGCTTCACCTTTTTAATATCTTTCGTGAGTATGATGGAAAGGAAAATTTTGCTCAAGTGCTAGAGGAAGAATGCATTAGAATGTTTGGCTCTAAATATTTGAATGATGAGCATGATTGCAATGTTGTTAGTACGAATTCTTTGAATATCCATGATACTAATGATGATTGCACTAGTTATGATGAAAATGTCTCCTATAAACATGTCAATTTTTGTGGAGTGCATTGGGTTTGTAAGTACACACCAAATAGAGAAGATAGATATTGCAAGAAGCATAAGTACTTAGAAACTAAATTGTTGCAAGAAGAGCTAGATGAATGTGCTGAAAATTTAATTTTTCTTGGCCATACTTGTGAGCTTTGTAATGAACGTGGTCATTTAACTATCCGATGCAAATTGTTTCATGATCTAATCGTGTCTAAAAATTGTGATGACTTGATTTCCCTTGCACATTATAATGAACTTAGTTTGCTTATGGGCTACGAAGAAATGAAACATATAACTAAGGATATTCCAAAATTTACCCTTGATAGAGTTCTTCATTTTGATCTAGAGGAAATTTATATGTATTGTGCGGTGAATTGCATTGAAAATCCTTATATTGCCAACTAGATAAAGAAAAGAAAACAAATAGAAGATGAAGAGAATATTAACGAAAGGGGAGAGACTTCCCAATACCCTCCTATTATTTCTTATGATGACTCGGGTAACGAGGAGGAGCCTCTTATTCAACCAATATCATTAATAAGGAGCTCCAAAAAGATGATTGAACCCACACATGATGTGGTGAATAAGAAGAAAAGGAAAAGGAAGAGAGGTAAAAAGATATCTCTCCCAAATAATGCTGCTCCTATTACTATTGTGCCTCATGAAAATATAATTGTGGAAGATAATGATACTTCTTATGATCTTGAAAATCTTTTTGGCACTTGCTTGGAAGAATATGATAATTGCTATACTATTGGTGCTATACATACTATTAATGATGAGAGTGATTATGCTTATGATATGAAAAGGCCCAAGCTTGGGGAAGCAATGATTAATGAAGATGATATTTTTAGTCTCCCAAGTTTTGATATGCAACTTTATAATGATGATAGCATGCTTCCTACTTATGATGATTATTGTGATGATACTTATGCTATAAAAAGTAGTGATTATATTTATAAAACTTGTCATTATTATGATTACCCCTTCTCTGAATATTACTCTTTTAATGTGGAAACAATTTATAGTATTCGAGTTTCCTATGATACTCCCACTATTCCGAATGAGAAGAATTTTGCTTATGTGGAGAGTAATAAATTTTCTATGCTTGTAGATCATGAAAAGAATGCTTTAGGTGCTGGTTATATTGTTGAATTCATTCATGATGCTACTGAAAATTATTATGAGGGAGGAATATATGCTTGTAGGAATTGCAATAATATCAAGTTTCCTCTCTATGTGCTTAAAGTTTTGAAGTTATGCTTGTTTTACCTTCCTATGCAAGTTGATTCTTGTTCCCACAAGTTGTTTGCCCACAAAATCCCTATGCATAGGAAGTATGTTAGACTTAAATTTGCTAGTCATATTCTTCATGATGCTCTATTTATGTTTCAATTCTTATCTTTTATGTGAGCATCGTTGAAATCATCATGCCTAGCTAGGGGCATTAAACGATAGCGCTTGTTGGGAGGCAACCCAATTATATTTTAGTTCCTTGATTTTTGTTCCTGTTTAGTAATGAATAATTCATCTAGCCTCTGTTTAGATGTGTTTTTATACTTTTAATTAGTGTTTGTGCCAAGTAGGACCTTTGGGAAGACTTGGGGGAAGTCTTTGTGATCATGCTGTAAAAAACAGAAACTTTAGCGCTCACGAGAATTGCTGCAATTTTTATTTGGAGAGTGATATTTAGTTAATTATTTTTGCAGATGATTAATAGATAAATTACTCAGGTCCAGCAATTTATTTGAGAATTTTATGAGTTCCATAAGTATACGTTTGATCCAGATTACTACAGACTGTTCTGTTTTTGACAGATTCTGTTTTTCATGTGCTGTTTACTTATTTTGATGAATCTATGGCTAGTAAAAGAGTTTATAAAGCATAGAGAAGTTGGAATACAGTAGGTTTAACACCAATATGAATTTAGAATGATTTCTCAACAGTACCTAAGTGGTGATTTATTTTCTTATACTAACGGAGCTTACGAGTTTTCTACTTTAAGTTTTGTGTTGTGAAGTTTTCAAGTTTTGGGTAAGGATTCGATGGACTATGGAATAAGGAGTGGCAAGAGCCTAAGCTTGGGTATTTCCAAGGCACCCCAACGGAATATTCAAGGACAACCAAAAGCCTAAGCTTGGGGATGCCCCGGAAGGCATCCCCTCTTTCGTCTTCGTTCATCGGTAACTTTACTTGGAGCTATATTTTTATTCGCCACATAATATGTGTTTTTCTTGGAGCGTAATTTTATTTTGTTAGGATTTTCTTGATGTTGTTTAGAACAATGTTTTGCATCTTTTATTTCAATAAAAGTGGCATTGATAGCCTTTACTATGCCTATGTTACAAGTATACATGTTGCTGTTTGAAAACAGAAAGTTTACCGCTGTTGCAATAATTCCCTAAAAAAGTCAGAATGTGATAAAATGTTGAAACCTTTTGTATATTAAGATCTGATAAATTTACTACAGTGGGAATTTTATTTCATAATTTTTGGAGCTAGGGAAGTATGGATGTTGCAGCATTCTTTACAGACTATCCTGTTTAGGCAGATTGCTGTTATGTTTGCATTGTTTGCATATGTTTGCTCCTTTAATGATTCTATTTGAGGATAGGACTATTAAATATGCAGAGGCATTTAGTATGCAATGTTGAATAATAATTTTAGCGATTTTCTACAGTAGAGTATGATAAGGTTTTTGCAATGGTTTATACTAACTTATCTCACGAGTCCTTGTTGAGTTTTGTGTGGATGAAGCTTTTGAGATTTAGGGAGACCGTGATATGAGAGGAATTAAGGAGACACAAAAGCTCAAGCTTGGGGATGCCCAAGGCATCCCAAGATAATATTTCAAGAAGTCTCAAGCATCTAAGCTTGGGGATGCCCCGGTTGGCATCCCACCTTTCTTCTTCAACAACTATCGGTTAGTATCGGTTGATCCTAAGTTTTTGCTTCTTCACATGATGTTTGCCATTCTTAGAATGTCATTTTATTTTGCTTTGCTTGCTGTTTGAATAAAATACCAAGATATGAAATTCTTAAATGATTAGAGAGTCTTCACATAGTTGCATAATTATTCAACTACTCATTGATCTTCACTTATATCTTTCGGAGTAGTTTGTCATTTGCTCTAGTGCTTCACTTATATCTTTTAGAGCATGGTGGTAGTTTTATTTTGAAGAAATAGATGAACTCTCATGCTTCACTTATATTATTTTGAGAGTCTTAAATAGCATGGTAATTTTCTTAAAATCCTAATATGCTAGGTATACAAGATTACTAAAAACTTTCTTATGAGTGTGTTGAATACTATGAGAAGTTTGATACTTGATAATTGTTTTGAGATATGAGGATGGTAATATTAGAGTCATGTTAGTTGAGTAGTTGTGAATTTGAGAGATACTTGTGTTAAAGTTTGTGATTCCCGTAGCATGCACGTATGGTGAACCGTTATGTGATGAAGTCGGAGCATGATTTATTTATTGATTGTCTTCCTTATGAGTGGCGGTCGGGGACGAGCGATGGTCTTTTCCTACCAATCTATCCCCCTAGGAGCATGCGTGTAATACTTTGCTTTGATAACTTGTAGATTTTTTCCATAAGTATATGAGTTCTTTATGACTAATGTTGAGTCCATGGATTATACGCACTCTCACCCTTCCAGCTTTGCTAGCCTCTCTAATACCGCGCACTTTTCGCTGGTATCATAAACCCACCATATACCTTCCTCAAAACAACCACTATACCTACCTATTATGGCATTTCCATAGCCATTCCGAGATATATTGCCATGCAACTTTCCACCGTTCCATTATTATGACACGATCAACCATTGTCATATTGCTTGCATGATCATGTAGTTGACATTGTATTTGTGGCAAAGCCACCGTTCATAATTCTTTCATTCATGTCACTCATGCATCATTGCACATCCCGGTATACCGCCGGAGGCATTCATATAGAGTCATATTTTGTTCTAAGAATCGAGTTGTAATTCTTGAGTTGTAAGTAAATAAAAGTGTGATGATCATCATTATTAGAGCATTGTCCTAGTGAGGAAAGGATGATGGAGACTATGATTCTCCCACAAGTCGGGATGAGACTCCGGACGAAAATAAATAAATAAAAGAGGCCAAAGAAGCCCAAACAAAAAAAAGAAAAAAAGAGTCCATAAAAAAGAGAAAGGCCCAAATGAAAATTAAAAAAATAAAAAAATGAGAGAAAAAGAGAGAAGGGGCAATGCTACTATCCTTTTAACACACTTGTGCTTCAAAGTAGCACCATGATCTTCATGATAGAGAGTCTCCTATGTTGTCACTTTCATATACTAGTGGGAATCTTTCATTATAGAACTTGGCTTGTATATTCCAATGATGGGCTTCCTGAAAATGCCCTAGGTCTTCGTGAGCAAGCGAGTTGGATGCACACCCACTAGTTTATTTTGTTGAGCTTTCATACACTTATAGCTCTAGTGCATCTGTTGCATGGCAATCCCTACTCACTCACATTGATATCTATTGATGGGCATCTCCATAGCCCGTTGATATGCCTAGTTGATGTGAGACTATCTTCTCCTTTTTGTCTTCTCCACAACCACCATTCTATTCCACCTATAGTGCTATGTCCATGGCTCACGCTCATATATTGCGTGAAGATTGAAAAAGTTTGAGAACATCAAAAGTATGAAACAATTGCTTGGCTTGTCATCGGGGTTGTGCATGATTTAAATATTTTGTGTGGTGAAGATGGAGCATAGCCAGACTATATGATTTTGTAGGGATAGCTTTCTTTGGCCATGTTATTTTGAGTAGACATGATTGCTTTGTTAGTATGCTTGAAGTATTATTGTTTTTATGTCAATATTAAACTTTTGTCTTGAATCTTATGGATCTGAATATTCATGCCACAATTAAGAAGAATTACATTGAAATTATGCCAAGTAGCACTCCGCATCAAAAATTCTGTTTTTATCATTTACCTACTCGAGGACGAGCAGGAATTAAGCTTGGGGATGCTGATATGTCTCCAACGTATCTATAATTTTTGGTTGCTCCATGCTATATTATCTACTGTTTTGAATGTTTATGGGCTTTATTATACACTTCTATATCATTTTTGGGACTAACCTATTAACCCAGAGCCCAGTGCCAGTTTCTGTTTTTACCATGTTTTAGGGTTTCGAAGAAAAGGAAAATCAAACGGAGTCCAATTGACCTGAAACTTCACGGAACTCATTTTTGGAAGGAAAGAAGCCCAGAAGACTTGGAGTGCACATCGGGGGCTCTACAAGGAGGCCATGAGGCAGGGGGGCGCGCCCTCCACCCTCGTGAGCCCCTCGTGGCCCCCCTGGCATACTTCTTCCGCCTATATATCTCCATATACTTTAAAAACATCCGTGAGCACAATAGATCAGGAGTTCCGCCGCCAGAAGCCTCTGTAGCCACCGAAAGCCAATCTAGACCCGTTCCAGCACCCTGCCGGAGGCGGCAATCCTTCTCCGGTGGCCATCTTCATCATCCCGATGCTCTCCATGACGAGGAGGGAGTAGTTCTCCCTCGGGGCTGAGGGTATGTACCAGTAGCTATGTGTTTAATCTCTCTCTCTCTCATGTTCTTCATTTGGCACGATCTTGATGTATCGCGAGCTTTGCTATCATATTTGGATCCTATGATGTTTCTCCCCCCTCTACTCTCTTGTAATGAATTGAGTTTCCCCTTTGAAGTTATCTTATCGGATTGAGTCTTTAAAGATTTGAGAACACTTGATGTATGTCTTGCCGTGCGTATCTGTGGTGACAATGGGATACCACGTGATTCACTTGATGTATGTTTTTGTGATCAACTTGCGGGTTCCGCCCATGAACCTATGCATAGGGGTTGGCACACGTTTTCGTCGTGATTCTCCGGTAGAACTTTGGGGCACTCTTTGAGGTCCTTTGTGTTGGTTGAATAGATGAATCTGAGATTGTATGATGCATATCGTATAATCATACCCACGGATACTTGAGGTGACATTGGAGTATCTAGGTGACATTAGGGTTTTGGTTGATTTGTGTCTTAAGGTGTTATTCTAGTACGAACTCTAGGGCTGTTTGTGACACTTATAGGAATAGCCCAACGGATTGATTGGAAAGAATAACTTTGAGGTGGTTTCGTACCCTACCATAATCTCTTCGTTCGTTCTCCGCTATTAGTGACTTTGGAGTGACTCTTTGTTGCATGTTGAGGGATAGTTATGTGATCCAATTATGTTAGTATTGTTGAGGGAACTTACACTAGCGAAAGTATGAACCCTAGGCCTTGTTTCAACGCATTGCAATACCGTTTACGCTCACTTTTATCATTAGTTACCTTGCTGTTTTTATAAATTTCAGATTACAAATACCTTAATCTACTATCCATATACCACTTGTATCACCATCTCTTCGCCGAACTAGTGCACCTATACAATTTACCATTGTATTGGGTGTGTTGGGGACACAAGAGACTCTTTGTTATTTGGTTGCAGGGTTGCTTGAGAGAAGACCATCTTCATCCTACGCCTCCTACGGATTGATAAACCTTAGGTCATCCACTTGAGGGAAATTTGCTACTGTCCTACAAACTCTGCACTTGGAGGCCCAACAACGTCTACAAGAAGAAGGTTGTGTAGTAGACATCATGTATGTCTTGCCGTGCGTATCTGTGGTGACAATGGGATACCACGTGATTCACTTGATGTATGTTTTGGTGATCAACTTGCGGGTTCCGCCCATGAACCTATGCATAGGGGTTGGCACACGTTTTCGTCATGATTCTCCGGTAGAACTTTGGGGCACTCTTTGAGGTCCTTTGTGTTGGTTGAATAGATGAATCTGAGATTGTATGATGCATATCGTATAATCATACCCACGAATACTTGAGGTGACATTGGAGTATCTAGGTGACATTAGGGTTTTGGTTGATTTGTGTCTTAAGGTGTTATTCTAGTACGAACTCTAGGGCTGTTTGTGACACTTATAGGAATAGCCCAACGGATTGATTGGAAAGAATAACTTTGAGGTGGTTTCGTACCCTACCATAATCTCTTCGTTCGTTCTCCACTATTAGTGACTTTGGAGTGACTCTTTGTTGCATGTTGAGGGATGGTTATGTGATCCAATTATGTTATCAATGTTGAGGGAACTTGCACTAGCGAAAGTATGAACCCTAGGCCTTATTTCCTATCATTGCATTACCGTTTATGCTCACTTTTATCATTCGTTACCTTGCTGTTTTTATAATTTCAGATTACAAATACCTTTATCTACTATCCATATACCACTTGTATCACCATCTCTTCGCCGAACTAGTGCACCTATACAATTTACCATTGTATTGGGTGTGTTGGGGACACAAGAGACTCTTTGTTATTTGGTTGCAGGGTTGCTTGAGAGAGACCATCTTCATCCTACGCCTCCTACGGATTTATAAACCTTAGGTCATCCACTTGAGGGAAATTTGCTACTGTCCTACAAACCTCTGCACTTGGAGGCCCAACAACGTCTACAAGAAGAAGGTTGTGTAGTAGACATCACCGGTGCCCCGTCGACTCTGACCGCCTTGGCAGCTCCTAAACCCCCCATCGGACCACCGTGCGTTCCCTCGATGAACACCGCGCCTATCCACTCTCATGTTTCCTCCCTAGCTCGCGGCGCCCACGGCCCCGCTCGTCCCCTGGCCACGACCATTGCACTAGCCGCCCTCACTCGCGGACTCACCAGGCCCCACGCTCGCTCGCTGCCACTTCCCCTCCTATGCTCGGCACTGGCGCCGCCTCAGGGCGCTCCAACTGTTGCTGCCGCTACTACTAGCCCCCCCTGCCATAACTGCTGATGCTCCTTGGCCACCCTACCGCGGCGCTTCGCCCGCTCACGGGCCGCCCCGCACCTACCGAGCTGCTCTGCTGCTTGTGATCCCCCCATGGCCGCCCCCGTGTCGTGCCGCTACTGCCGCTGCTCGCTGCCATGGCCGCTGCCCACTACAGCCAGCCACCGAGCCCGCCCCCACCTCTCGCTCCCCTCGTCAAACCCTGCCCTGTCGTTAGCCGCGCCCCTCCTGGCCCCTGCCTCGCCGGGCTTCGACCCCTCTGGCCCATGCGCGCCGCGCCGCTCAGGGCCGCGCCTAGCCGCGCCGGATTTGCCCAGTCCGCGCTGGCGCCCTACGCGTGTAGCCATGCTCGGCTCCGCTTGCAGCGCCCTTGCGCCCGATAGCCTGCTACCCGCACCCCTCCTGGGCCACTTCCAGGCGGGGCCCAATCCGTTTTACATTTAATGACAGTTTTCAAAATATTTCTAAAACTTTGTTAATTCATAGAAAATATTTCGTAGCTCGGATGAAAAAACTTTATGTATGAAAGTTGCTCAGAACGACGAGACGAATCCGAACTCGCGGTCCGTTTACTTGTCAGATGCCTCTAACTAGCTGAACATGGAACATTCCCCCTCCGGTCATCTGTCTCACACAGGTCCGGAACTGGGAAAACATTCCCGGTTGAATTCCCCCTTCACCTTTATCGTGTAGCCATACGTTAGGTCACACCCGACACAACATATTGCCATGTTATGTTTTATGATGCTTTGTTTGCTTTATAGTTATTGTTTCTTCCCCCCTCTTCTCTCGGGTAGACCCCGAGACCGATGCCGCCCCTGTGATCGACTACGTCACCAACGACACCTCTTCCTTTTCAGCAGAGCTTCCAGGCAAGCCCCCCTTTGATCATCCTGATATCGCCCATTCCATTCTCTCATGCTTGCATTAGATTTTGCTACTGTTATTGTTTGCTCCTATTCTGATGCATAGCCTATTTTTGTAACCTGCTTATTATTACCTTACCTGCTTATCCTAAACTGCTTGGTATAGGTTGGTTAGTGATCCATCAGTGACCCCCACCTTGTCCCAGTTGCCCCGCTTTATGTTCGATGACTCGATCAACGTGATCGACGTCTAGGCCCCAACACCGCACATCACCCCTCCTAGTTGTACGACTCTGCAGAGTTACTATCGAGTGCCAAGGGTGACACCTCATACATCACTCCTGATGAGATCTCTGTAGTGTAGCCATTCAGTCGTGGTCATCGAGGGTGATTTCCTCCTTAACCACTTCCGATACTAATCTGTCGTGCAACCCCTCAAGAGTGAACCTAGAGGGTGGTTCCTCTTACGTTCACCTTGATGATTAAATCGAGTGGAATCCATCAAGGGTGGTTCCTCAGGGTTCCCCTTGGTGTTAGACACACGGTTACTATGGTTACTATGACTTTACACTGAACCATGTTACTAAAGATGGGTCGGCCCTGAGGGGTACCCGCGCGAGCTTTTTTGCGAGTGATGTGGAGTCGGGTTGACCTGGAAGGTGCCCGCGAGATTCTTACGAGGCGTGGCCGAGCATTCTTAGCCCTTGCCGCAAGTCCTCGAGATGGGGCGACGGGGTCACATCTTTCGTGAGTCTGTGCTCGTGACCGCACTACCAACACACTAACGGTTTTGGATATTTGATCCGAGGGCCCTCTGGCCTGATAGCACTAACCATCACGTGGGCATAGTATGGGCGTTTTGCGTTGTATGCATCAGCCGAAGCTTAATAAACGTTTGTGACCGAGCGGTGCATGCCGGGTTGGACTGGTATGCACCTGCCTTTTTAAGGAGGTAGCTAGGTCTGCTCACCGGCCGCCCACGCAACGTGCAGGAGTTCCCAGGGCGATGGCCCAAGACCCCTGGGGGCATAGGTTTAGTCCGGTGTGCTGACCTCTCTATTAAGCCTAGGTCGGGTTGCGGCGTATCATTTGGCCGAGGCCGGGCATGACCCAGTAAACTGTGTCCGGCCGGAGTTAAGCGAGCGTGGTGGGTAAGTTGGTGCACTCCTGCAGGGAAGAAAACATCTATCGATAGCCTGTCCTACGGTAATGGACACTTGGAGTTGTATCCCGATCGATACAACTAGAACTGGATACTTGAGGTGATAACTGGATAGTATGGCTCTGGGATTGCTTTCTCACAGGGAGTCGAGAAAGGATCTTTGGGCGAGGTTGATAACACTACTACTACTACTTTACTTTATGCCACTCTTATCTCTTCTGATGCTGCAAGACGCTTGAAGATGCTAGTCTTCGATAGGCTAGGCTTTCCCCTTCCTCTTCTGGCATTCTGCAGATACAACCCATTTCATTGACACCGATGGATATGTAGTGTAGATCCTTGCTTGCGAGTACTTTGGATGAGTACTCACAGTTGCTTTGCTCCCCTTTTTCCACCACTTTCCATTCTTCTCGGATGCTACAACTAGATGGTGGAGCCCAGGAGCCAGACGACACCACCGACGACGGCTACTACTACCACGAGGGTGCCTAATACTACGTGGAGGCTGCCGATGATGAGGAGTGGTTAGGAGGTCCCAGGCAGGAGGCCTTGCCTATTCGATCGTTGTTACTTTTGTGCTAGCCTTCTTATGGCAAACTTGTTTAACTTATGTCTGTACTCAGATATTGTTGCTTCCGTAGACTCTTGTGTATTCAAGCTTATGTATTCGAGCCCTCGAGGCCCCTGGCTTGTAATATAAAGCTTGTATTATTTTAACTTGTGTCTAGAGTTGTGTTGTGATATTTTCCCGTGAGTCCTTGACCTTGATCGTACACATTTGCGTGTATGATTAGTGTACGATCAAATCAGGGGCGTCACATGGACAATGCTTACCATACCATGGGATCACTTGGTCCCTCTTGGTACAACTTGTGCGCTTTGTGTGTTGATCAACTTGAATCACTCCCTTTACTTAGTCTTGATCAACCTTAAATCTTTCCAACTCTCTTCATTAGGACAATGTCTTCAAGGTAAACTTGAATTTTCACAAAATCTTCTTCTTCAAGACATGCTTGCAATAAGCTCAACTCTCACATGACCACTCTTTGGATAATTCCTTGAAAAGCACTTTGGCCATCTCATAAACTCCTTGAAACCAACACATGGACTTCAAGACAATCCTATGGACAAATCCTTCAAATATAACTCAAGGCAACCGTTAGTCCATAGAGATTGTCATCAATTACCAAAACCAAACATGGGGGCACCGCATGTTCTTTCACGCGGCCTACCCCCTGGGCGCCCCCTGTCTTGTGGGTCCCATGTGGGTCCCCTCCAGTTATTCCAGCACCCATCCACTCCGTCTTCCTCCAGAAAAGATCATCCCCTAGCTCAAACCCGTGTTCTAGCTCATTTTGCTGCCATTTTCGATCTCCTTGCTCAAAGCTCCTTTCACAAAACAGCTTTGGGGGATTGTTCTTCGGTATGTGACTCCGCCAATGGTCCAATTAGTTTTTGTTCTAGTGCTTTATTTATTGCAATTTTTTGCTGCTATGGTGACCCTGTTCTTGAGCTTGGATGTCAAATTTATATGGTCCAAAGTAGTTTTGATGCATAATTTAGCCACTAGACACTTGTAGGAGTAATTTCTATCAATATTGTTGAGTTTGGTTCACTTTTATTTTGAGTCACTAAAAATTCCAGAAATTTTCAAAGAAAATGTTGAGGAAATTGTTGAGAGGCTCTTCGAGACAGGGTTTGAAGGAAAAATAAAATGAGGAGAAGGAGAAGCCCAAGTACAATCTTCCTTGCACCATAGAGGTTCGGCCGTGTGAATGGCCATGTGGTGCATTCTTGGAGGTGGCCGAAAATTATTAGGGTTTCTATTATTTGGCTGGGAATGCAGGCTTCACCGACTTTCGCCACGATAACTATGATCAGTACCTCCTACTCACTAATACTTTCGTGCAAAATTTTCACTTTCATGCTACAGATCACCACCCACGGTAGAGTTTCACTTATATGATGAGCATAAAGAGATGACGCTTTATGACTTTTGTGAGGTTTGTAAATTACCTTTTGAGGGCAGCGTCGAGGAACCACACCCTAGAGATGTGGAAGATTTTCTTGATGAAGTTACCGTAGGGGAAGGGAGAGAGGTGTCGAAAGCGAGAGTGTCTAGTTTACATTTTCCTGTTCTGTGCTACTACTCATCATTTTCTGGGATATGTTTAATTGGTCGCGGGGACAATGGAGGCCTTAGTGCCCTTGACCTTGCCATTCTACGCCATGCTTTACTTCGTGATAGAACTTTCAGTTTAGGCGCTATGGTTGCCAGACGGTTGAGTTTAAACCGTATAAAGGGTCCTATTTTCGGAGGCATCTTCGCCTCCCGTCTTGCTAGATGCTTCGAGATACCCATTAGGCAGGACAAAAAGGAGGAGAAACCACTACCCACTATATACTTAGATTATGAAAGCATGGTAGCCTTTAATTTTATTCGCTATGATAAGGAAAACAGACTCATTTATAACCTGGTATTTAGCGAGGATACTTTTCAGATTATTACCCTGCCTGCACCTGCTTTGTTCGATATTCATTCAGGTAGGTACTTCGTTTTGCCCGCGGACATTCATGCATACTAGGAAGGGACGTGATCCCCAGTTCCTGAGCCAGAACCATCATCTGATCCATATCAACAGTCTATTTATCAGTGGGAGCCACAGGAGCTCGCGAACCAGTGGAACCCCCAGGATCCTCCTCAGTACATCGAAGAGGGCTACATTGATCCATGGGCGTAGACCAACTTAGGACAAAAGCCTAAGCTTGGGGGAGTACGTATTTCTCACCGACATTACATTCATGTTCACACACTCACTTCAGTTGTCGGTGTTCATACTTTTTCATTGTATTATCCATGTTAGTTTATTTCTTTTTCTCGCTTTCTTCTTGTGTGTTTGAAAAACCTTAAGAAAACCCCCCAAAAAATTTAGTTGTAGCTTTAGCTTTAGTTTACTTTCCATGTTCACTTAGTTGTAGTATTAAATGAAAACCCAAAAAATATTTCTCGTTCTTCTTTTGCTTGTTGGGAGCTTTCCTGTGTAAATAGTTTTTCTCGTTCTTGTTTTAGTTCCTTCAGAAAAACAAAAACTCCAAAAACATTTCAGTGTGTTTCTTTGAAATTCTTTTCTTTTCTTTGGGGGTCGAGAAGAGAAGACCACGATGAAAATGTTGAGTGGCTCTCATATGCATTATTGTTGATCTAACAAAGAGCCCATATTACCTTGTCTTCTCCTTTGAATAAATGTTTGCAGATTCTAGCTTAGTCCATTGCACGTGCACTCTTATTATTATTCACACCGTTTGGTCATGCAAGTGAAAGGCAATAATGACGATATATGATGAAGTGATTGAGATGAGGAAAAGCTGGTATGAACTCAACATATCTTGTTTTTGTAAATATGATTAGTTCATCATTGCTGATTCAGCCTATTATGAATGATACATGTTGGCAATGACAATTAGAGATTATAGTTACTCATGACATGCTTAATCAGCTAGGAGTTTATAATGGTTTACCTTGCGTGCCAACATGCTTTTAAAATGGTTGTGATGTCGTATGATAGGATGGTATCCTCCTTTGAATGATTCGAGTGGCTTGACTTGGCACATGTTCACCATGTAGTTGAAACAAAATCAACATAGCCTCCACGATATTTATGTTCATGGTGATTTATATCCCACTGATGCTTGCACTCAATGTTGGTTAATCTCAATGCATGTTTATGAACGTTGTCGCTCTCTAGCTGGTCGCTCCTCAATCTTTTGCTAGCCTTCACTTGTACTAAGCGGGAATACTGCTTGTGCATCCACTTCCATAAACCCAAAGTTGTTCCATATGAGTCCACCATACCTCCCTATATGCGGTATTTACCTGTTGTTCCAAGTAAATTTGCATGTGCCAAACTCTAAACCTTCAAATGATAATCTGTTTTGTATGCTCGAATTGCTCATGTGGCAACTAGGGCTGTCAATATATTCCATGCTAGGTGGGTTATTCTCACGATGAGTGGACTCCGCTCATCATTCACGAGAAAATGGATGGTAGCCGGGATGCCCAGTCCCATGCTCAAATCAAAATATAATTGCAAACAAAACTCCCCAAGACTGTTGTTAGTTGGACGGTACCCGTTGTTTCGGACCAGTCGTGAAATGTGCTCGTTAGTGGTGGGGGAGTATAAACTTTACCATTCTGTTTGGGAACCGCCTATAATGTATTTAGTATGGAAGATACCAAGATCTCTTGGTTGGTATGTTGACAATGAAAGCATACCGCTCAAAATATTATTTATCTTTGTTTCAAAAACTCGAGCTCTGGCACCTTTGCAAATCCCTGCTTCCCTCTGCGAAGGGCCTATCTATTTACTTTTATTGTTGAGTCATCATCCTCTTATAAAAAGCACCAGTTAGAGAGCACCACTGTCATTTGTATGCATTGTTATTAATTGATATTGAGTATGACTGTGACTCGATCTCCTTTACCATGAATTACAATATCTAGTCAGTCCTTGATCTCCAGGGGTGCTCTGCATTTATATTTTGCGGTCTTAGAAAGGGATAGTGAGATATCATCTTGTTATATCATATCATGATTGTTTTGAGACAGTGTTGTCATCCGAGATTTATTATTATTGCTCGCTAGCTGATTATGCCATTGATACGGGTGAATGTGAGACCTAAATGTTATTGTGAATATGGTTAGTTCATAATCTTTACTGAAAACTTGAATGTTGGCTTTACATATTTGCAACAACAAGATCAAACGGAGTTTGTAAAAGTTTTTCTTTATCACTTTCAGTTTGTCAACTGAATTGCTTGAGGATAAGCAATGGGTTAAGCTTGGGGTAGTTGATACGTCTCCATCGTATCTACTTTTCCAAACTCTTTTGCCCTTGTTTTGGACTCTAATTTGCATGATTTGAATGAAACTAACCTGTACTGACGGTGTTTTTAGCAGAATTGCCATGGTGTTATTTTGTGCAGAAATAAAAGTTCTCGGGATGACCTGAAACTTCACGGAGATTATTTTTGGAATATATAAAAAATATTGGCGAAAGAATCAACCAGAGGGGACCCACACCCTGTCCACAAGGGTGGGGGCGCCCTACCCCCTGGGGGCATCCCCGGTCTTGTGGGTCCCATGAGGCTCCGTTGACCTCAACTCTAACTCCATATATTCATGTTCGAGGAGAAAAAAATGAGAGAGAATGATTCATCGTGTTTTACGATACGGAGCCACCATCACCCCCTGTTCTTCATCGGGAGGCCAGATCTGGAGTCCGTTCGGGGCTCCGAAGAGGGGAAATCGTCGCCATCATCATCACCAACCTTCCCCCATCACCAATTTCATGATGCTCACCGCCGTGTGTGAGTAATTCCATCGTAGGCTTGCTGGACGGTGATGGGTTGGATGAGATTTATCATGTGATCTAGTTAGTTTTGTTAGGGTTTGATCCCTAGTATCCATTATGTTCTAAGATTGATGTTGCTATGACTTTGCTATGCCTGATGCTTGTCACTAGGGCCTGAGTGCCATGATTTCAGATCTGAACCTGTTATGTTTTCATGAATATATGTGTGTTCTTGATCCTATCTTGCAAGTTATAGTCACCTGCAACGTGTTATGATCCGGCAACCCCGGAGTGACAATAGTCGGGACACTTCCCGGTGATGGCCGTAGTTTGAGGAGTTCATTTATTCACTAAGTGCTAATGCTTTGGTCTGGTACTCTATTAAAAGGAGGCCTTAATATTCCTTAGTTTCCATTAGGACCCCGCTGCCACGGGAGAGTAGAACAAAAGATGTCATGCAAATTCTTTTCAATAAGCACGTATGACTATATTCGGAATACATGCCTACATTATATTGATGAATTGGAGCTAGTTATGTGTTACCCTATGTTATAACTGTTGCATGATGAATGCCATCCGACATAATTATCCATCATTGATCCATTACCAACGAGTTCGTTTCATATTGATCTTTGCTAAGTTACTTTTCCTTTGCCGATGTTACGGTTGCTACAAAACTGCTACTATTACCTTTGTCACCGTTACTGCTACTTCCATACTACTTTGCTACTAAATACTTTGTTGCAGATATTAAGTCTTTCAGGTGTGGTTGAATTGACAACTCAGCTGCTAATACTTGAGAATATTCTTTGGCTCCCCTTGTGTCGAATCAATAAATTTGGGTTGAATATTCTACCCTCAAAAACTGTTGCTATCCCCTATACTTGTGGGTTATCAATATGTTGAAGGAGAATACAACCTAGATGATGCTGCTATGCGGTCCTCCAGCTCCAACCACGGGCGAACACGATGAGAACTGAAAAGACAAAGAACATGTTGCAGTTCTCGTTTACCCTACTCTTTTGCTACCAGGGAGTCGACGCGCTTGAAGATCCTGCTGGATGACAATAGACGTGATTTGCTTATCATCACTATATGAGTGTTTTGGGGTCATGTTGGGAGTCCTTTTTGAAACTGCTGGTGTTTTGGCCTAGGCCTGGTGATGTTGTTTGTAATATGTGCGGTACTTGTTTCGGTGCTCGTAGTGCGGTTTTTAGTGACATCGGGTTTTCGCCCCATGATCTGACATTCCTGATGATAGGCACAGATAGTGGGTTTCCTGATGTTGCTCTGAACTCGCTTTTTCTCTTTCCCTAGTCTTGATGGTTTTAGTTCCTGAGACAATTGTATTTCCGTTATGAAAGTAATGGAAAGGGGGAAGCCCGGTTCGTAAAAGAATTAAATACATATTCAAACATTCTCTAAAATTTTATAAACACACATCAATGTTTGATGTACAACCTCAAAAATTTTGATATTCTAATTCAACTCACGTCAATAGAAACAAAAGAGACAAGATCATATATGAATAGTGTTAAAGTACTATTCATCCAAAACTGCTACCATTCACATTTAAATTTGTCTTTTTAAAATCTCTAAATATACATCGAGTTTTGAGCTGATTTTTTTGGAGCTGTAGACATACCCCCACATAAATGTTGTCAAATAATTTTAGATTTTTTTAAATGTCTAAATATGATTTATTTTTTGGGGTTGATCTCACGAGCTCACCTACAAGTGAGATCTCATGCAAGTCTCCCCTGTGATATCCAGTTAGCTTGCGTCTGAAAGCCCACTCCCATCATCTTTTTATGTTTATATTTTTATAGTTTGTCTACACGATTCTTTTAACATAGTAGAGACGCAAGCGCTTATATATACGTGCATACACTCACCCTTATAAAAAAACACATACGCACACCCTACCCTTACAAGCATCTCTGAGAGACTAAGTCGGCATATTATCTACAGATTTTACGAAGTCACCACAAACGTCTCGTAGTCGAGGGGAACATCTCCGACTGAACTCGCATCGTTAGAAATCTTGAAATACATCTAGGAATAATGCGAGCACCAGGACCTGAACCCTGGTGGGCTGAGGATACCGTTGCCCTCCTAATCATCCAACCACAGATTAGTTCGCCTCTACATGATTTTTTGGTCTATATTAAGAAGAGAAACATAAAAAAGATGATGGGAGTGGGCTTTCATGAAAAAACCTAGCTATATGTATATGCACCTCCAAAAAATACAATGAAAAAAAAGACATCATTCCTTGTCTACGTATTCTAGCTGATCGTCATATTAAGACACCAGTGGATGTCCAGTCTGTTGTAAGGACCCAGAAGATTTGAAGCATATGCTTTTTGGGTGCGACAGAGCTAAGAACATCTTCAACAGCTGCCCTATATTCGGGCATGAAAAGTTGGTGAAAAAAGGCACGAGAAATGGTCGTCTTTAACAACAGTCGTAAAATACGGCACTGATCAATCAAATCATCTTCATTTTGAACTAAAAATTTGAACTACTTCAACCATAATTCATATTTCAAACAACATTTGATTGAAATTTAAACATAGTTCAAATACCATACACAAATATAGTTAAAGTACTACATGAAACTTAAACAACCAAACTAAACTACAGATTGTCGTGGTCGGTGGAATCCGATTCGGCTCACCTGCTAGGTTCCCAGCAGGAATTATTGTGCAGGGCGAATAGGTGAGTGCCACGTGTCCTTGTGGGCCAAGAGCTCCAACTAACTTAGATTTAGTTTATTTCTTCTTACTGCTTTGGTCCTTCGTCACCAGCCCTCTGGGCGAAAGAAATACGAGGTTGCCTGCGAGTGGAGCCGCGGACGGGTTCTTCTTGCTCGCCCGCCGGCGATGTTGTTGGGTCGTCTACTGCTAGTCGATTTGGATCCGGCTTTGGAATTCTTAAATTAACCGAGGCCAAGCACTGCAATGAGGAGATCAGAAGCCGGCATTTTTTAGTCTTGTGGAGCATCGTTGTGTTAATCTTTATTTCGGTGAGATCCAGCCTAAACGATGGATCGCTATCATAGCAAGCAAGGGTAATGATTGGAACTTGAAGTCGATACATGAATACAAATGGATCGATTTCTGGGTTTTACTTTCACAAGTAGTGACAGCAGAAGCACAGCCATGGCTGTCTGTACGACGATCTTCCGGTGCCTGTACTGCCGGCCGCTCCCGCTCTGCACAAAAAACAACAACGATGCTATACACACGACACATGTGCACGATTTGTGGACGATGTAGTTAATCAAGCCGTTGGTTTGTGGGAATAAACTGCAGGACACCGTATGATTTTGAATCGTGCATGAATCGGCCACGCAGGCGTCGTGCGCAAAGCAGTTTCGAAAAACAAAATCAGTTCATCGTTTACCAGATCGTTGGCGGACGGTGCAGGCCGAATATGTCCTCGACGGTGGTGGGCGTGGGCTCGGGCGCGACGGGCGTAGGTGGGGTGGTGGGCGTGGGCTCGGGCGCGACGGGCGTAGGTGGGTTGAGCAGCTCCGGCGAGGGGACGGGTTTCTTCTTCTTGCCGTTCTACTTCTTCCGCTTATGCTTGCTCTTCTCTTGTACGGGGCCTTGGCCGGGGGGCAGCACGGCAGAGTGCCTCGGCCACCGGCAGGGCCGTTGCCACGGGACACTCGGCATCCACGACCTCCTCAAGTGGAGGTAGAAGGGCCAACGGCGTGGGCGCGTGGTGGGCCAACGAGCAAGAAATATTGGCGCTGGCAACCATTCTCACGGTGAGGATGGACCGAAGCATGAAGAAGAAACAAATTAAATCTAAGTTAGTTGGAGCTTTTGGCCCACAAGGACAGGTGGCACTCACCTATTCGCCCTGCACAATAATTCCTGCTGGGAACCCAGCAGGTGAGCTTTTTTCACTCTCGACGTTGACCACTTTGTCGCCTCCTCCATTCTTCTTCTTCTTGCTCTGTGACGACGAAGGCCCTGGCTCGGTGTCGTTCTCGCGCTTCTCCGCCTCCTTTTTCCAGTAGAATCCCCACTCGTCTTGCACATACACCGGATGTGACCGAGAAAACACTGGGTCGTCGCTCTCACAGATGTTGTTGCGCTCGTCGATAACCATGCGAGCAGCCTCGATCGGACTCGATTCAATTGTCACCGGTGGGCCAACGAGCTCCGCATCTGCTAGTCTCAATTTTCGGAAATTTTGAGCTTCGATCGGGGGAGCCCGAGCCTCCACACGGTGATGACGTACGCGCGGGCGGCGATGTCGGCTGACGTGAAGGTGCCAAGCCAATACATGCGGCCGGCGTGCCCGAACTCCATCCTGTAGTTATCGAACGGCCGACGGGACGCCCCATTGTAGCCGACGGAGTTCTTGCGCGCTGGAGCCATGGCGTTGGCGGCGAGGGCGAAGCGACGACCGGTGACGAAGCAGGCGCCTCCGGGGAGGCAACAACCCCGAGAAGAACCGGCAGCGGTTGGCCGGAGAGGAAGCGGCGGTGAGGACGAACGACGACTTTCAACGGATTTGGGCGGCAATACGGCGGCGGTGGCTCGATTGCTTGCATAGGCGGTTGCGAGGCGTGTCGGGGAAGCGGATCTGACCGGCGGCAGGGTGCGGCAACTGCGGATCTGGCGCCGATGATGGGGGAGGCGTGCGATTGCGGGGGTGTTTTTGGTTTGTGGCAGCCGGCTGTGTGCCGCAAATTTGCCGCAGGCTGAGCCTTTCTTTTAGCTGCCCAAATATTTATTTTATTTTATTTTTTGGCAGCTGTTGGTGAGCGTTTTTTACCCTCCCATGCCCTAAAAATGGCCCGTGCCCTATTAAGACTAGTGTTGGAGATGCTCTAAGGAAGTTTGAATTGAGCTCGGTTTACTGGATTTTATTGAAACCTCTTGCAGTACATGAGTGATCACACTATAAAGAAAACACTTACGTGATGATACGTGTTTGTCATAGTATATTATATTTTTATCATGATGTATATCCGTGATGATTTTATGACAGAATCAAGATAGTCATACCTATTATCATTACGGAAGTGTCCACTTCCATAACAATAAATGACACGTTATGGAAATATTTTCGTCAAGGGTAACCGACACGTGATATCCATCGCAACAGGTTGCTGTTAAGCTATCGGGTACGGATTTGGATCCGAGAACATGTTAACAGCACAAGCCAATGGCAATTTTCCATGTATAAAATTCTCAGTCGCTAAAGGTACCATGTGTCAGCTCGGCGTTCCGACAGATCTCAACCATCTAAGGGACAGGAGACGCCAATGAAACGTCGACACGTGTAACGGCCCAGTAACGGCCCATTTAGGTAAAGAGGGTAGGCCCAGCCAAAGGCCCACTAGATTTTGTCAGATACTAGTGGGCCGGCCAGTTAACAGTGTGTCATATTTTTGGCCAAATTACGACCCTTATCAGATCCGACCCGTTAACAGGACACTGTGCTTTTGGGCCCATTGAAGGCCCGTTTAACAGTTTGACCCAGTTCGATCCAATATTTGTTTCGGCCTGTTAGCGGCCCTTGGTGCATTTGGGTTGTTTTCACCCGGTTTCACTTTCGCCCATTTAACGGCCCATGCTGCATGTGGGCCTATTCTTGGTTTGAAGTGACTTTTGGTCTCTTAACGGTCTGTAGTCTTCGTGGATAAATTTCAGCCCAACCTGACTATCAGCATGTTAAAGGCACGTGATATAGTTGTGCCTAATTATGGCCCGCTTTGCGTCCGGCCTACTTACAACCCATAATGTGATTGGGCCAACCAAGGCTCGAGATAAAATTTGGTCTGCCAACGGCCCGTATGTAATTGGGCCAATCATGGGTCGAGGTATATTTTGGCCTGCTATTGGGCTGTGAATTGTTCGACACAATTCAGGCAAAATCTAGTTTCCAGCCTGTTAAAATCCCATGGTATTTTCTGGCCGAACTAAGGCCCCCGGTTTACTCGGCCTGTTAAAAAGCCCAAAACTATTTTACGTTTAGGCTTGCTAATGGACCGAGATGATTAGCGAGTTATGGGCCGGCCCATTTGCGTAGCGTGATTTCTTTTTATATACCGTTGATGGACCGATAACATATTGGACCGTTGAGGCTCGTTGAAGCTTTTGGCCTAAATTACAGACTAAGAATAAACCTAGACTATACAATAAAGAAATTACGGCATATTACATCCACTGGGCAGCAAAGCTCGCCGCTAGTGATAATGAAGTGCAACTAGACCACAGATTACATATACTGGGCATCAAAGGTCACCACTAGTGCAAATAAACGCGCTGACAAAATTAATATACAAAACTGACAGCATTTCAATACATTTCAAGAAACATTAGCCCTGGCCCAGAGATGCAGCGCAAGCAGCTGAACAAACTGATGAGACCTCAGTTGTGTGAACATTAAATCCTCCAGCTCTAGCTGGTTAGCAATAAAGCACCCACGGGTGTCCTTTGTGATCTTCGTTAGAGAATGGACTTCAAGTCGGATCTGAGTTGAACCAAGTCTTTCCTCTTGAAGTTGAGACTACAGAAGTCGAACTGATTCAGCCATCAACTTCACTGAGATTGTGTCACAGCTACTGGTGAGTAGCTTGAACTCACTGTCTTCATCAAGACATGACCATGGGATCATCTCGCTCTCTTCAAGATGGTTTGCCTTCTTTGTTGCAATATAAGTGATAGGTACCAACAATAGGTTTGGCTTGCTATCTTCCTTACAGTTCTGCCTGGCGTCAGAGATATTACTCTAAAAGAGAAACAAGGAGACAGATAATATTCACAAATATATAAGCAATGATGGTCAGTGTGCTGTCAACTCTATCCCGTTTTATATTGAAAAATTTAGAGATACAATTTAAAATAGCATTAACATAATATGGCATTGTCCGTATCATCGGCAAAATCAATTAAGACAAAGCAGGAAATGAGATGATGCAAGTGTGGGAAGCTTCACCACACCACCGGATTAGAGGTCTAGAACACAAGCATACATGCAGGGCCAAAGAAAATCACTGGATCTGTTCTGGTTAATGTGTATGTATGAATAGGGAACATGTTTGCTTCATCATATTTGCTTTCCGATCTATTATTTGCCTTTGAGATCTATTTTTATTTGCATTTATTTTCAGATCTATTATTTAAGAAACCCAAAAATACTTTGTTGCACTTTTTAGCATCTTTTATTTCACGTTTTGTCGAGATCTATTTATCCAATCTACCACAAATTTTCCTGTCATCAACTTGACAATTTCTGGTGTTGTTACCCGAAAGAGGGATTGACAACCCCTCATACACGTCAGGTTGCAAGTATTGTTCTTTGTGTGCAGGTACCGTTTACATAGTGTTGCTTGGTTCTCCTACTGGATTGTTATCTTGGTTTCATAACTGAGGGAAATACCTACCGTAGTTGTGCTGCATCATCCCTTCCTCTTTGGGGAAATATCGACGTAGTTCAAGCGACGCCACCCTTCTCCATGTCGATGTAAGGATAATTCAAGTAATTGCCCAAAGAAACTTCTTCATAAGCATTGCCTTTATTCTACATTTGTTAAAGAGTAAATATAGATCTAGTAATATTGGAAGTAATTGAGGATAATGAAGCTCGGATGCAGAGTGATGATACATAATCAAACAGCTATCAATTAAGTACAACATTACAAGGCAAAAGGTACTGACAAGTGGAATGCAGACCTCACTTGTGTGGCATTGGCCTTATTCAACATTTTGGTAAGAGTAAATGTAGATTTGATAATTGGAAGAAAAATGGAGGGTATGGTAGATAAGGTGCAGAGTAATGATAGACAATCAACTATCTCTCAATGTATGTACAGTAATACTACCTCTGTTTGAAATTACTTGTTGCTAAAATGGATGTATCTAGCATTATTTTTGTTCTAAATACATCCAATTGAGCAACAAGTAATTTGATATGGGGGGAGTACATGACAACATGTACTTACAAGAGCAATCTAGAACTTCATAACCATTAGGTTTATTCTACATTTATGTAAGAGTAAATATAGATCTTATAAATTTCGAGAAAGTGGTGGATAAGGAAGCTAACATGAACAATGATGCTACATAATCAAACATCAATGAGTGTAAGTGTGGTGATAAAGAGTAAGAGGTACTCACAAGGGCAATGCAATACACATCATTGTTGTGAGATCCTAGTGGAGTAGGGGTAAAGTGTGCTAGAGTTGGGGCTGTACTGAATTGCTTAGTAGTAAATTTATGAATACCATTCTTCCGCCCATAGATAGCAGTTTGCCTTTCCAACTGCTTAGTCTTTTTTGTCCTCTCTCCTCGACGTGTTTCCATTCAACATTTGTGAGTCTCTGATAATGTATCGATATCCCCACATATGTGATTGGAAACTAGCCCAAACTGCAGCCGAACAGGTCAGCATACAGATAGGCCTCGTCTTGAGCCTCGCCGAAATAATACAATTCACTTTTATGGAAGTTGATCTTAAGACCCGAGAGTTGCTCGAAAGCAGCCAAAATTAATTTCAGATTTCTCACTTTCTCGGGGTCATGATCCATGAAGAGAATCTTATCATCGGCATATTGAAGGATAGAGAGACCACCATCCACAAGATGATTCACTAATCCATCAATTTGGCCATCAGCCTTGGCACGCTCAATCATGACTGCTAACATATCCGCCACTTTATTGAATAGCATGGGTGATATCGAGTCACCCTATCTTAATCCTTTCTTTGTTTGGAAGTAGGGGCCCACGTCATCATTGACTTTAATGGCCATGCTACCTCTAGAAATGAAACTATGGACCATAGCACGCCACTCTATAGAAAAACCTTTCATTATGAGAGTGTGCCAAAGAAAAGACCACTTGACTTTGTTATAAGCCTTTTCAAAGTCGATTTTGAGCACCACCCCAGCTTTTTCCTATGTAGTTCCTAGGATGTTTCATGAAGGATGGCAAATCAATCTAGGATGTTTCTCCACATGTTCAACAACCAAATTTAGCCTAATTGTCGCGACCTTCATGAAAATTTCAAAACTAACATTGAGGAGGCAGATAGGTCTATATTGTTGTATCCTTTCAGCCTCATTGACCTTAGGTAATAAAATAATCTCATTGAAGTTTAAGCAAAACAATTCTAGTTGGCTAACATGTAGATAACCAAACAAAAGTAGAAGATTTGATTGGATGACTTCCCAGAAGTTCTGATAGAACTCGACAAGAAAACCATACGGAACTGGGGCCTTGTTGTGCTCCATTAGGAAGACTGTCTTTCTAACTTCCTCCTCAGAATATGGAGCTGCTAGAAGGTTATTTTCCTCATCAGATACCTGGGGGGTGTCATCTGTTCGGGGCTCATCCATCGAGAAATTCCCTTCCTCTGGGGCTCCAAACAAATTTTATAATAATTAATGATATAAGATTTAAGTTTTTGATGCCCCCTATCATGCCCTCCTCATTATGTAGGGAATGCATAAGTTTCTTCCGGTGTCTACCTTTGGCGACACCATGGAAGTATCTAGTATTCGTATCACATTTCAGGATAAATTGAGAGTTTGAATGTTGGTACCATTTGAGCTCCTCTTCACACAACACGCGGTCTATCTATGCATTCGATTGACTCTTGATCTCGATTTCATGCTCAGATAGAGGTCTGACCTCAGTCGGCGCTTCAAATTCATCAATAATAGATGAAATACGAAGCTTCAGTTTTTAGGGTACCTGTTGTATGCCTAGCCCAACCACGTAGGAATTTACGTATTGCATGTACTTTGTTATTCTATTTGTTTATTAGGGTATGTCCGGCACCCGGTTTTTTCCTGCACCTCCTTGACCATGTCATGGAAGCCATCCTGATGCAGCCAACCAAGTTCAAACTTGAACTTGCTTCTCTATTGTGGATGTGGCATACTAGTAGTTAGGAGGAATGGCGTGTGTTCTGATAGAGCCTCTATGCGAGGTAGAGCGCGAACAAAAACCATCGGTATCCATTAAAACATGATCTAGTTTCTCATATATTGGCTATGGAAGACTGTTCACCAAAGTGAAATGTCTTCCAATCATGGAAAGCTCTTGCAGATATAGATTGTCGATGACAGCGTTGAAATGGAAAGACCAATGATCATAAGATGTACCATGACTTTTTTCATTTGGAAATCATGGCAAATTGAAATCACCACCAATAAGATGGGGTATGTATTATCCTTCTCCAGATTGACCAGTTCACGGAGAAAATTGGCCTTGAACTCATCCGGACCTGCACCATACACGATGCTATCTCTTGAGCATGCATTGGTTTTCCCTTGAAGAGGAAAGGGTGATGCAGCAAAGTAGCGTAAGTATTTCCCTCAATTTTGAGAACCAAGGTATCAATCCAGTAGGAGACAACGCACTAGTCACCAAGTACCTGCACAAACAATCAAGAACCTTGCAACCAATGCGATAAAGGGGTTGTCAAACCCTTCACGGTCACTCGCAAAAGTGAGATCTAATAAAGATATTAAAGTAAATATTTTTGGTATTTTTGTTGTATAGATTGGAAAGTAAAGATTGCAAAATAGTAAACGAGATGCGATGTAAATAAAAGAGATGCAATATAATAAGAAAGAGACCCGGGGCCATAGGTTTCACTAGTGGCTTCTCTCAAGATAGCATGTATTGCGGTGGGTGAGCAAATTACTGCCAAGCAATTGATAGAAAAGCGCATAGTTATGAAGATATCTAAGGCAATGATCATGAATATAGGCATCACATCCGTTTCAAGTAGATCGAAACGATTCTGCATCTACTTCTATTACTTCACACATCGATCGCTACCCAGCATGCATCTAGAGTATTAAGTTCATAAGAACAGAGTAACGCATTAAGCAAGATGACATGATGTAGAGGGATAAACTCAAGCAATATGATATAAACCCCATCTTTTTATCCTCGATGGCAACAATCCAATACGTGCCTTGCTGCCCCTACTATCACTGGGAAAGGACACTGCAAGATTGAACCCAAAGCTAAGCACTTCTCCCATTGCAATAAAGATCAATCTAGTAGGCCAAACTAAACCGATAATTTGAAGAGACTTGCAAAGATATCAAATCATGCATATAAGAATTCAAAGAAGAACCAAATAATATTCATAGATAATCTTGTTCATAAAACCACAATTCATTGGATCTTGGCAAACACACCGCAAAAGAGTATTACATTGAATAGATCTCCAAGAACATCCAAGGGGCCCATAAGCTCTCAGGGGGGCGCGCCTAGGAGGCTCGTGGCCTCCTCGGCAAGCTTCTGGCCCCCTCTCCAAACTCTGTGGATGTCTTCTGGTCCAAGAAAAGTCATCCCGAAAGTTTTATTCCGTTTGGAATCCGTTTGATATTCCTTTCCTGTAGAACTCAAAAACTAGGAAAAAACAAAAACTGGCACTGGGCTCTAGGTTAATAGGTTAGTCCCAAAAATAATATAAAATAGCATAATAATGCATATAAAACATCCAAAACAGATAATACAATAGCATGGAACAATAAAAAAAATTCTAGATACGTTGGAAACGTATCAAGCATCCCCAAGCTTAATTCCTTCCCGTCCTCGAGTAGGTAGATGATAAAAACAGAATTTTTGATGTGGGATGCTACCTAACATATTTATCCATGTAATCTTGTTTATTGTGGCATGAATATTTAGATCCATAAGATTCAAAATAAAAGTTTAATATTGACATAAAAACAATATTACTTCAAGCATACTAATAAAGCAATCATGTCTTCTCAAAATAACATGGCCAAAGAAAGTTATCCCTACAAAATAATATAGTCTGGTTATGCTCCATCTTCATCACACAAAGTATTTCATCATGCACAACCACGGTATTATTAAAGCAATTGTTTCATACTTTAGTATTCTTAAACTTTTTCAACTTTCACGCAATACATGAGCATGATCCATGGATATAACACTATAGGTGGAATAGAATATGGTGGTTGTGGAGAAGACAAAAAGAAGGAGAAAGTCTCACATCAACTAGGCGTATTAATAGGCTATGGAGATGCCCATCAATAGATATCAATGTGAGTGAGTAGGGATTACCATGCAACGGATGCACTAGAGCTATAAGTGTATGAAAGCTCAAAAAGAAACTAAGTGGGTGTGCATCCAACTCGCTTGCTCACGAAGATCTAGGGAAATTTGAGGAAGCCCATCATTGGAATATACAATCCAAGTTCTATAATGAAAAATTCCCACTAGTACATGAAAGTCACAAAATAGGAGACTCTCTATCATGAAGAACATGGTGCTACTTTGAAGCACAAGTGTGGAAAAAGGATAGTAACATTGTCCCTTCTCTCTTTTCTCTCATTTTTCTGTTTGGGCTTCTTTGGCCTCTTTTCTTTTATTTGGGCTTATTTGGCCTCTTTTATTTTTTATGAAGTCCGGAGACTCATCCCGACTTGTGAGGGAATCATAGCTTCCATCATCCTTTCCTCACATGGGACAATGCTCTAATAATGATGATCATCACACTTTTATTTACTTACAACTCAAGAAATACAACTCGATACTAGAACAAAATATGACCATATGAATGCCTCCGGCGGTGTACCAGGATGTGCAATAATCTAGCGTAGCAAATGACATAAAAACAGACAAGCCATGAAAACATCATGCTAGCTATCTTACGATCATGCAAAGCAATATGACAATGATGGTGCATGTCATAATAAACAGAACGGTGGAAGTTGCATGGAAATAAATCTCGGAATGGCTAAGGAAATGCCATAATAGGTAGGTATGGTGGCTATTTTTAGGAAGGATATATGGTGGGTTTAATGCACTAGCAGAAGTTGCGTGGTACTAGAGAGTCTAGCAATGGTGGAAGGGTGATACTGCGTATAATCCATGGACTCAACATTAGTCATAAAGAACTCACATACTTATTGCAAAAGTTTATTAGCCATCGAAACAAAGTACTAATACGCATGCTCCTAGGGGAAAGGTTGGTAGGAGTTAACCATCATGTACTCCCGACCTCCACACAAAGGATGACAATCAATAATAAATCATGCTCCAACTTCATCACATAATGATAGTTGATGACCCACAAGTATAGGGGATCAATCACATTCCTTTCAATAAGTAAGAGTGTCGAACCCAACGAGCAGCAGAAGGAAATGACAAGTGGTTTTCACCAAGGTATTTTTTGCAAGCACTGAAATAGTCGGTAGCAGGTAGTTTGATAGCAAGATAATTTGTAACGGAGTATTAAGTTCATAAGAACGGAGTAACGCCTTAAGTAAGATGACATGATGTAGAGGGATAAACTCAAGCAATATGATGAAAACCCCATCTTTTTACCCTTGATGGCAACAATACAATACGTGCCTCACTACCCTTACTATGCCACTGGGTGAGGAGACCGCAAGATTGAACCCAAAACTAAGCACATCTCCCATTGCAAGAAGAACCAATCTAGTTGGCCAAACCAAACCAATAATTCGAAGAGAAATACAAAGATATTTGATCGTGCATAAAAAAGTTTAGAAAAGACTCAAATAACATTCATAGATAATCTAATCATAAATCCACAATTCATCGGATCTCGACAAACACACCGCAAAAGAATATCATATTGGATAGAACTCCAAGAACATCAAGGAGAACATGGTATTGAAGATCATAGAGAGAGAAGAAGCCATCTAGCTACTAGCTATGGACCCTTAGGTCTGTGGTAAACTACTCACATTTCATCATAAGGGCAGCAAGGTTGATGTAGATGCCCTCCGTGATCGAATCCCCCTCCGGTAGGGTGCCAGAAAAGGCCCCAAGATGGGATCTCACGGGAACGGAGGCTTGCGGCGGTGGAAAAGTATTTTGGTGGCTCTCTTTGATGGTTTGGAAATGTTTGGGATTTTATAGTGCAAGAATTAGGTTTAGAGGACACCCGAGGGGCCCACAAGCCCTCAGGGCGCCCCCTAGGGCGCGCCTAGGAGGCTTGTGGCCTCCTCGGGAAGCTTCTGGCCCCCTCTCCATGCTCCATGGATGTCTTCTGGTCCAAGAAAAATCATCGCAAAAGTTTTATTCCGTTTGGACTCCGTTTGATATTCCTTTTCTATAAAAGTCAAAAATAAGGAAAAAATAGAAACTGGCACTGGGCTCTAGGTTAATAGGTTAGTCCCAAAAATAATATAAATAGCATACTATTGCATATAAAACATCCAAAACAGATAATATAATAGCATGGAATAATAAAAAATTATAGTTACGTTGGAGACATATCAGGTGTCACTCCCGATGAAGGTAGTGACATAGGATTTGCTGTTAGAGGAGGGGATGAGGGTGGAGTAACAACCCCCTCCCTGACAGTCTCACATGCCAGTGCAAGTGAGGATTCTGGGATAGCTAGCGGGTCGGGACGTGGGAAAGCAGGAGCATCGTGCACGGTTGGGGCGGACGTGGCCTACTCCACCTGTGTGTGATGAAGATCCGCTAGTGCAGCAGTGCATGAACTCACACCCACGAGTGAATCATCAGTTCCAAGCCCATGGTCAGCCATCACGGTCGGTTCCACGTGAGTAGCAGCCAGCATGGACAACACCTTCTCTGGCTCCATGCTACTAACACCCAACATGGCCAGCACCGTCTCCTACTCCACGTGAGTGCCCAGCTTGGCCGGCTCCTCGTTAGCAGCTGGCCGTGCGGCCTCCACCCGAGGTGCCAGTTGCCGGTACTCCACGGACGCGTCTGTGTGCCTTGCCATGCCGTTGGTGGCCTGCACCGACATTATTATAGAGGCCTGCAGCACTGGCATCTCAGTAAGGCTACACAGCTACATAAATAATACTCTAACACCCCCTCAAACTCATGGTGGATGAACAACGCTAAGTTTGGAGAGATAGAAGCCATGTTGCGCTCTAGTCTAGGCCTTCGTAAGGAAATCTGCCAACTGTAACTCAGAAGGCACATACTGAAGAGCAATAACCTGATCCTAAACACCAGCGCGCACATAGAAAGCATCAACACCAATATGCTTGGTTAGCTAATTCTTCACAGGATCCCGCGTAATGCTGATAGCACCTATACTGTCACACAATAGCAGACTAGGTGTAGTGACAGAAACACCAAAGTCTAAAAGTAACCATCGTAACCAAGTCACCTCTGTCGTCAAAAGAACCATAGCTTGCAACTCAGCCTCTACACTTGAACGGGAAATTGCAATCTGTTTCTTTGTCTTCCACGCAATGAGAGATCCACCAAGAAAAACAAAGTAAGCAAAAAGTGAAAAGCAATCTAAGGGGTCACTAGCCCACGTAGCATCCGAATAGTCCTGAAGCTGTAAGGAACTTGAGTGAGGAAAGAACAGACGGAGAGATATCGTGCCCCAAAGATATCAGAGAACACGAAGGAGGTGACTATAGTGAACTGAAATGGGAGCAGAGACAAACTGACTCGGAATATGAACTGGATAAGAGATATTCGGATGAGTGACAACTAGATAGACAAGACTCCCAACATGATGATGATAATGCATCATATCGGACAAGGGGTCACCATCAGTATCACGGAGGTGAACACTGAGCTCCATTGGAGTCTCAACAATGCGCTCATCAGTAAGAGCAGCACGAGCAAGAAGATCCTGAATATACTTTTCCTGGGAATTAAAAAATCCACCATACATAGAAGAAACTTTGATCCCAAGAAAGTAGCGAAGAGGGCCAAGATCAGACATAAGAAACTGCTCACTAAGATAGGTCTTCACAAAGGCAATATACCCAGGGTCGTCACTAGTGTTGATCATGCCATCGACATAGAGAGGAAGAAGAGTTCGAGCACGAGCTGAAAGGTGGACAAACAACGCTGGATGATGAGCACTCATTGAAAAACCAGGGACAATCACCATTGAGGCAAAACGCACGAACCAGGCATGTGGGGCTTGCTTAAGGCCATAGAAAGAGTGACGAAGACAACACATTGTGCCATCAGGAACAGAATACCTAGGTGGAGGCTGCATGTAAACCTCCTCACGAGGCTCACCATTAAGAAAGACAATCTTAACATCAAACTAAGACACAAACCAGTAACGAATAGAGTCCACGACAAGAAGTGTGCGAATAGTGGTCATATGGGCCACAGGAGAAAAATTCTCATTGTAATCATGACCATGCTCCTGCTGAAAGCCACGAGCCACAAGACGAGCTTTGTAGCGCTCAAGAGAACCATCAAAGCGAGCCTTAACCTTGTAAACCCCCATACAAATGATTGGACGAACAAAAAGAGGAAGAGCAAAAAGGTCCCATGTACCGGTGCACTCAAGAGCAGCAAGCTCCTCTGCCATCGCAAACTACCATTCAGGATGAACAAAAGCTTGACAATAAGAAGTCGTCTCAAGAACAGCAGCACCGGCGCTTGGAAAACCAAGGCGATCAACATGTAGAAGCAGACAAGGACGCAAGCCATAAGTAGGTTGAGAGGAGGAACATGGCACATCAAAAGTAGATGGCTCATCAGTAGATGCGTCCATAACACATGAACGACGAGTAGGCTGAGACGAGGAGGACAACACATCAGTATACTCATCCACATTTCATGGACAATGAGTATAATACTGATGAAAAGATGGAAGAATACGAGGAGGAATCGCCAAGGTAGACTCGGGTGATGAAGACAAGAAGTCACCGGGGATGAAGGTGCACAATCCTGTGATAAGCGAGATGATGGTGGCATCTGATGTCGCTTGAAACTACGTCGGTATTTCCCCAAAGAGGAAGGGATGATGCAGTACAACCACGGTAGGTATTTCCCTCGGTTATGAAACCAATGTTATCAATCCAGTAGGAGAACTAAGCAACACTATGTAAATGGTACCTGCACACAAAGAACAAATACTTGCAACCCGACGTGTATGAGGGGTTGTCAATCCCTACTGGGCAACGACGCCAGAAATTGTCAAGTTGACGATAGGAAAATTTGTTATAGATTGGATAAATAGCTCTCGATAGAACGAGAATAAAATATGCAAATAAAAAGTGCAGCAAGATATTTTTGGGTTTTTAGATTAATAGATCTGAAAATAAAAGCGAATAAAAATATATCTCAAAGCAAATAATAGATTGGAAAGCAAATATGATGAAGAATAGACCTGGGGGCATAGATTTCACTAGTGGCTTATCTCGAGAAATAGCACATGGTGGGTAAACAAATTATTGTTGGGTAATTGATAGAAGATCGAATAATTATGACGATATCCAAGGCAATGATCAATATATAGGCATCACGTCCAAGATTAGTAGACCGACTCCTGCCTGCATCTACTACTATTACTCCACACATCAACCGCTATCCAGCATGCATCTAGTGTATTAAGTTCATGGAGAAATAGAGTAATGCAATAAGAACGATGAAATAATGTAAACGAGATCTATTCATGTAGGAATAGCCCCCATATTGTTATCCTTAATAGCAACAATACATGCGTGTCTTGCTGCCCCTTTTGTCACTGTGAAAGAACACCGCAAGATCGAACCCATCACAGAGCACATCTTCCCATGGCATGAAAAATCGATCTAGTTGGCCTAACTAAACCGATTCGAAGAAGAAATACGAGGCTATAAATAATCATGCATATAAGAGATCAAAGAAGACTCAAATAATATTCATGGATATAGATCTGATCATAAACTCAAAGTTCATCGGATCCCAACAAACACACCGCAAGAAGAGTTACATCAAATAGATCTCCAAGAGACCAATCTAGCAACTGCCTACGGAACTGTAGGTCTATGGTGGTGTTGGGAAACGTAGCATGCAATTTCAAAAATTTCCTATGCTCACGCAAGATCTATGTAGGAGATGCATAGCAACGAGAGGGGGAGAGCATCTTCATACCCTTGAAGATCGCAAAGCGGATGCGTTTATCAATGCGGTTGATGTAGTCGTACACCTTCACAATCCGTCTTGATCAAGTAACGAACGTACGGCACTGATACGTCTCCATCGTATCTACTTTTCCAAACACTTTTGACCTTGTTTCAGACTCTAACTTGCATGATTTGAATGGAACTAACCCGGACTGACGTTGTTTTCAGCAGCATTGCCATGGTGTTATTTTTGTGCAAAAATAAAAGTTCTCGGAATGACCTAAAACTTCACGGAGAATATTTTTGGAATATATAAAACATACTAGCGAAAGAATCAACACCAGGGGGCCCACACCCTATCGATGAGGGTGGGGGGGCGCCCCCTGTCTCATGGGCCACCTGAGGATCCACCGACCTCAACTCCAACTCTATATATTCACGTTCGGGGAGAAAAAAATCAGGGAGAAGGATTCATTGTGTTTTACGATACGGAGCCGCCGCCAAGCCCTAATCTCTCTCGGGAGGGCTGGTCTGGAGTCCGTTCGGCGCTCCGGAGAGGGGAATCCGTCGCCATCGTCATCATCAACCTTCCACGGTCACCAATTTCATGATGCTCACCGCCGTGCGTGAGAAATTCCATCATAGGCTTGCTGGACGGTGATGGGTTGGATGAGATTTACCATGTAATCGAGTTAGTTTTGTTCGGGTTTGATCCCTAGTATCCATTATGTTCTGAGATTGATGTTTCTATGACTTTGCTATCCTTAATGCTTGTCACTAGGGCCCGAGTGCCATGATTTCAGATCTGAACCTATTATGTTTCCATGAATATATGTGAGTTCTTGATCCTATTGTTGTAGCGACCCGGCCCGAAAGGATCAAGTCTCTGTGTATAAGTGTCATCCCTGGATCGGTAATGCTGACACACATAGTACTTGAAGGATTTATAATAGAGTAGAAATCACACACTTATTACATCGAATGTCTCAAAAGATAACTTATTACAATAAATATGGCTTAAGGCCATCTAAGTAAGATAACAGCGGAAGGCTTGGAAGATAAAGTGAGTCCATCAACTCCAACGGCATAGCTGAGTGCACGACAAACGACCTAGCGCACCTTACTCTTCGTCTGAAAAGTCTGCAACATGATATGTTGCATCCTGAAATGGGCCAGCACATGGAATATGCTGACAAGAGAACACAGTAGAGCAAAGAACAAGTAAATGCTAACACTACATGCATATATGGCTTGTGGAGGCTCTATGGTTATAATGTTTTTGCGAAAAGCCAATTTTTCCCTACAACAAAGGAATACAATTTATTTAACTACAAAGTTGGCTAAAAAACAAATAGAATGGTAACCCCATCTCAATCCCAATTAAAAGTAATTAACATCCCAACAAATTAATTTAGAGTGATAAGATCCACATGATAATCCAAGAACCAGATACTCAAGATGTCCATAGTCGGGGACACGGCTAACCATGATTAGTGTGTACACTCTGCAGAGGTTTGTGCACTTTTCCTCACAAGACTCGATCTCCTCCTGTAGCGACCAGACCTCAAACAGTCTGATCTCTGTGCTCCGGTGTCATCCCTAGATCAGTAATGCTGACACCACACAGTACTCGGAGGATTTATAGCAGAGTAGCAATCACACACTTATTACATCAAGTGTCTCAAAAGAGAACTTATTACAATAAATATGGCTTAAGGCCAACTAATAACGATAACAGCGGAAGGCTTGGAAGATAAGTGAGTCCATCAACTCCAACGGCATCACTGAGTATAGAACCACGACCTAAAAACTCCTTAATCGTCGTCTGAAAAGTCTACAACATTAACGTTGCAGCCCGAAAACGGGTCAGCACATGGAATCTGCTGGCAAGGTAACACACAGAGAGTAATGGAATGAAACAGCTATACTATATGCATATTTGGCTAGTGGAAAGCTCTATGGTTACAGTTTTGCGTAAAGCCAATTTTTCCCTACTTCAAAGGAATAAATTAATTTAACTATCATGGTGGTTGTTAAACATTGAGAATGGTTGACAGCATTCTCAATCCCAATTAAGCATCATCATTAAACATAACCCAACAAAATTAATTTAGAGTAACATGTTGAGATTCACATGATAATCCAAGTACTAGATACTCAAGATGTCCATAACCGGGGACACGGCTAACCATGATTAGTTTATTACACTCTGCAGAGGTTTGCGCACTTTTCCCCACAAGACTCGATCGCCTCCGTTTGGTTTCTCGCACTACATGGTGTTTGAGAAGACGGATGACCGAGACATAGTCTTTCAGAAGTGCTAGCACCTTACGATGGATAGACCGTACCACCTACATCCCCTACATCTGCTAGTCTACCACTGTAAGAGTTCGCACGACTTAGTCAACTATGCTAGAGCCCATAATAGCTTGTGGTTGCACACGGAAGTTTCTAGTATGAACAGTCTCATGATCCCTTTGAGCCTGGGTGGCGGTCCAAAAGAAAACAGGCAAGTCCTGGAATACCCAGGTGCCTCAATCCACCCAGATGTGTGTTTAAGTTGCCACCTTAGATAAACCATTAATTAACAATCTCACATCTGTCATGGATTTCACTCACCCAATCCACGTCTACTAGCATAGCATGGCATAATAAGCAAACATAGAAGTAACTCCCAAAGGTTTGATAATAAACAGGTAATAGGTACTACCTCAACTACTTCACATCCCACAATTTGATTAGATCCTAGTCATGCAGTGTGTGAGGATTGATCTAATGCAATAAAGCTGGGTAGTAGAAAAGGTATGATCAAAGTGTTACTTACCTTGCTGATGATCCGCGAAACCTAACGATTCGAAGTAACAGGCGGCGCACTCTGGGTATTCTATCACAGACAAACAAACAAGCATACAATAAGTACTCATCTAATGCATAGGTAAAACTCAAATAAGAGATCTAACCAGAAGGTTCAACTTAAGAACTCCGGTTGGCAAAAATAATCAAATCGAACGAAGCAACGAAAAACAAACTGCGAAAGAAAACAACTTTGTTCTAGTAATCTGGATCTAGGGCAAATTTTACAGTAGCAAAATCTTGTTTAAGTTGGTTAAACGGATAGAGGGTTTCGAGATGAATCCCTAGGCGCTTGAATCGCCTGATTCCGATAAACGAGCGAAAAGTTAAACTAAAACGAAAATCGGATCAGGAATCGCGATCAGAAAAATCACGGATTTAATCCGAGAAAAAGAAAAACAACGAACGCCGATGTTTTTTTTCGGCACGGAAAACGAGGCGCGACGAACCTTGGGCGGCGGGATCGTCGTCGTCGGCGGCGGCTCCGGTGGTGCGCGCGGATCGAGACGGGGCTGATGGGCTAGGGCGGCGCTATTTAAAGGCTGCCCCCGGGCGGTGTCCCGCTCGGGTACGGCCCGAAGTCGGTTCGTTTTTTTTAATTATTCCGCTCGGAAGAAAAATAAAAAGAAATACTAAACGGACTCCAAAATTCCGAAATAAATTTTCACGGGCTTCTAAAATCAAGCCGCAGAAGGTGAACATTTATTTGGGCCCTAAATGCAATTTTGAAAAGCGCATTTTTTCCTAAATTCAAATAAAACACCGTAAAACTCCGAAATAAAATCTTATTTGATTTTTTATTAAATCCTCAATATTTCTTTATTTTGGGAAAGTCATTTTATTCCCTCTCTCATATTTTTGTAATAGAAATAATTGATGATAAAATAAATAAAATCAAATGATCCTATTCTCAAAATTTGAGAGAACTCAAATATGAAAATAACGAAATCCCCAACTCTCTCCGTGGGCCATTGAGTTGCGTAGAATTTCTAGGATCAACCAAAATGCAAAATAAAATATGATATGCATGATGATCTAGTGTATAACATTCCAAATTGAAAATTTGGGATGTTACACCTTCGTTGTATTTCTCGCACTACATGGTGTTTGACAAACGGATGACCGAGACACAGTCTTTTCGAAGAGGTCCCCTTAACCGATAGATAGGCCGGTACACCTACAATCCCCTACATCTGCTAGCCCATCATGGAAAGGTTTCCCACAACTTACTCAACTATGCTAGAGCCCATAATAGCTTGTGGCTGCACACGAAAGTTTCCAGCATGAATAATCTTATCATCCCTTTGAGTCTGGGTGGCGAACCAAAAAGGACAGCACTGGTATATCCCCAGGTGCCCGCAACCAATCCACCCAGATGTTTGTTTAAGTAGCCACCTTAAGTAAACCATTAATTAATAAACTCACATCTGTCATGGATACTCTCAAACCCAATCCACGTCTACGAGCATAGCATGGCAATAAGTAGCATAACGCAGAAGTAACTCCCAGGGTTTGATAATAAAGGGTAATAGCTTCTACCTCATCATCTACTTCCCAAACCCACAGGTTAAGAGATCCTACTCATGCAATGTTTGAGGGGTTGAAACTAATGCATAAAAACTAGGTAAAAGGGATATGATCAAAGTCTTACTTGCCTTGCTGATGATCCGCAAAACCTAGTGACTCGTAGTAGCACGCTGCACACTCCGGGAATTCTATCGCAAAAAAACAATAGCATACATAAGCACTCAAGCAAAGATGCACGGGTAAATATCGAATAAGAAGATCGAATCTGAAAACTCAACTGAAGAGATTCGATCTGGAAAAAGAATCAATCGAATCGGAGCTACAGAACTAAAACTATGGTCAAAAGAACTTCGAAACAAATCTGCTTGAAAACAAATTTTAATATTGTCAAAACCTTGTTCAAGTTGATTAAACAGAAAGAGGGTTTCGAGACGAAGATTTTGGGGTTGGTTTAACTGGATTTGGACAAACGGTTAAGAAACAACGAGCGTTTGAAGATCAGGGGCTAATCTGAGATAAAAATAATCGCGGATAGGTCCCTGGCCGAAAATAAAATAAAATAAAAAGACTAACGAACGAACGTTCGCTGTCTGAACCTAACCGGCGAACACGTTCGTTAAAATGAACGAACGAACGTCCGCTAAATAAATAAACCGATTAAAAAAGAAAAAAACCGATCTAATAGATGAAACCGGAAACTTAAAAAAACCGAGGTTAACCGAAGAAAACCGACCGGTCAACGACGGGGTCAACGGCGAGATCCGACGTGGCAGCGGCGGCACCGGTGGCGCGGTGCGCGAGGCAGCAGCGCAGACTGGCAGCGTCGGCTAGGGTTTCGGGGGGACGCGGGCTGGCAGCGGCGACTTGGGCCTCGGGGCCTCGGGCGGCGGCTTTTAAAGCCTTGGCCGGAGGAGTCCGGCTCGGACATGGCCCGTTAGGTCGGTTTAACTTTTTTTAAACAGATTCCGCCGGAAAAATCCTAGAAAATAAATTAAAAATATCAAAACAAATTTTCACCGTCTAAATAGAATATTTCAAACAAAGTGAACATTTTCTTGGCCTAAAAATGAAATTTTGAAAAATGCATATTTTTCTAATTCAAATAAAATAGCAATAAAATCCAAATAAAATTATTTATTTGATTTTAATATTTTTCCTCAAATATTTCATTTATTTTGGAGAAGTCATATTATCTCCGCTCATATATTTTAATCTTGAATTATTTTCGGAGAGAAACATAATTAAAACCAAAATGATCCTTGTTTCGATATTTGAGAAAAATTCAAATATGAAAACGATGAAATCCCCAACTCTCTCCGTGGGTCCTTGAGTTGCTTAGAATTTCGAGGATCACGGAACGAAATGCAATATTATATGATATGCATGAATGATCTATGTATAACATTCCAAATTGAAAATTTGGGATGTTATAAACCTACCCCCCTTAAGATGAATCTCGCCCTCGAGATTCGGGTTGTCTAGAAAATAGGTGTGGGTGGTCCTTGCGTAGATCATCCTCTCTTTCCCAGGTGGCTTCCTCCTCGGTATGGTGGCTCCATTGAACTTTGCAAAACTTGATAACCTTACTGCGTGTAACTCGGCTGGCAAACTCGAGAATCTTGACAAGTTTCTCCTCATAGGTCAGATCACTATCCAACTGAATTGCTTCCAGGGGCACTGTATCTCTCAGAGGAATATCGGCCATCTCTGCATGACACTTCTTCAACTGGGAAACGTGAAACACATCATGAACTCCTGACAGTCCTTCGGGTAACTCCAACTTGTAGGCAACTTCTCCCATACATTCCAAAACTTGGTATGGTCCTACGAATCTTGGGGCTAGCTTTCCCTTAACTCCAAAACATTTAACTCCTCGCAGGGGTGACACACGAAGATATGCTGTGTCTCCGATTTCGCAGACTACCTCCTTGCGTTTTGAGTCTGCATAACTTTTCTGCCTGGACTGAGCTACCTTCAGTCTGTCTCGAATCAACTTAACCTTCTCTTCTGAATCCCTGATCAAATCTGGTCCAAACAACTGACGGTCTCCAACTTCATCCCACATCAACAGCGTCCTGCACCTTCTTCCATACAAAGCTTCGAAGGGTGCCATCTTTAGGCCTGCTTGATAACTGTTGTTGTAAGAGAACTATGCATAGGACAAATTATCATCCCAACTAGAACCATAATCAAGCGCACAAGCTCTCAACATATCTTCTAGAATCTGACTGACTCTCTCGGTCTGTCCATCTATCTGTGGATGAAAAGATGTACTGAACTGTAGCCTGGTGCCCAGAGTCTGGTGCAGCTGGTGCCAAAACTTTGAAGTAAATAGGGTTCCTCTATCTGATACAATAGTCATCGGAACTCCATGCAGACATACGATCCTGGTCATGTATATGTTGGCCAACTTCGCACTGGTATAGGTGGTTTTCACTGGGATAAAGTGAGCCACTTTGGTGAAGCGATCCACTACTACCCAAATAGAATCGTATCCCGATAGGGTCCTGGGTAATCCGGTGATGAAATCCATGCCAAGATTATCCCACTTCCATTCGGGTATCAGCATAGGCTGCAGTAATCCTGCTGGCTTCTGATGTTCCGCCTTTACTCTCTGACATACATCACACACGGCTACATACTCGGCAATGTCCTTCTTCATACCCATCCACCAGAAACGCTCCTTCAAATCCAAATACATCTTGGTGTTTCCGGGCTGTATTGAGTATGGTGAGTCATGAGCTTCCTGAAGTATTAACTTCCTGATCTCTGCATTATTGGGTACATAAACACGGTCCTCAAATCATAAGGTGTCGTGCTCATCCTCACGAAAACCCTTGGATTTTCCTTTGCTAATCTTCTCCTTTATCTCAACAATTTCCTTATCATGCTTCTGAGCTTCTCGAATTTTTCCCAATAATGTCGACTGAACTTCCATTACTGCAACAAAACCTCTAGGGACTATCTCCAAACGAAGCTCCCTGATATCTTCAGCTAACTCCTTTGGAAATCCTCCGCTCACGAGGGTATTGGCGTAACTCTTCTGACTCAGAGCGTCTGCTACGACATTTTCCTTGCCTGGATGATAGTGCAACTTCATATCATAATCCTTTATGAGCTCCAACCATCTCCTTTGCCTAAGATTTAACTCCTTCTGTGTGAAAATGTACTTCAAACTCTTATGATCCGTGTACACATCACAATGGTTTCCAATAAGAAAATGTCTCCAGGTTTTGAGTGCATGCACTACGGATGCTAACTCCAAATCATGCGTGGCATAATCCAACTCATGTGGTCGAAGTTGTCGTGAGGCATACGAAACAACTCTTCTGTCTTGCATGAGTACACTTCCAAGTCCTAAGCGAGACGCGTCACAATACACTTGGAAATCCTTGCGTATATCTGGCAGAATCAGTACTGGGGCTATAGTCAAACATTTCTTCAACTCCTGAAAACTTGCCTCACATTCATCTGCCCATTTAAATTGGTGTCCTTCTTCAACAGATCTGTCATGGGCTTTGCAATCTTAGAGAAATTCTCAATGAATCTCCGATAATATCCCGCGAGTCCTAGAAAACTGCGGATCTCTCTAACTGAGGTGGGTGCCAACCACTCAGTGACTGACTGAATCTTCGTAGGGTCTACTGTTATACCTTCTCCTGATATAATATGTCTAAGGAATCCAACTTCCTTCAACCAAAACTCACATTTGCTGAACTTGGCGTATAACTGATGTTTCGTGAGCTTCTCGAGAACTAAATGCAAATGCTCCTTATGCTCATCTTCATTCTTCGAGTACACCAAATGTCATCAATGAACACCATGACAAATTTAGACAAGAACTCCATGAACACCTTATTCATCATACTCATGAAATTGGCAGGGGCGTTAGTCAATCCGAATGACATAACCGTATACTCATACAGCCCGTACCTGGTGGTGAAAGCTGTCTTAGGTATATCCTATTCTCGAATCTTCAGCTGGTGGTATCCTGATCGAAGATCGATCTTGGAAAAGTCTTTAGCTCCTTGCAGCTGGTCAAACAAATCATTGATCATCGACAGTGGGTACTTGTTCTTGATCGTCACTTCATTCAATGCATGATAATCAACAACCATTCTTAGAGACTTATCCTTCTTCTCAACAAAGAGCACTGTGGCTCCCCATGGTGACGAACTTTGTCGAATGTAGCCTTTCTCCAATAACTCCTTAATATGTTTCTTAATATCCTCGAGATCATTTGCGGGCATCCAGTATGGTCTCTTTGATATTGGTCCAGTGCCTGGCAATAACTCTATCAAAAACTCAATGTCTCGATCCAAGGGCATGCCTGGTAGTTCCTTTGGAAATACATTTGGGTAATCCTTTACTGCAGGCACTTCTTCCTGAACAACTGCCGTGAGGGAATTTACGTGAGTACTCTTAGGAGTATGCCTGGATACATACCTAATCCTTTTTCTCTCCGGTGTGGTGAGTAGAATTGACCTACTAGCGCAATCAATGTTTCCTTCATACTTCGATAGCCAATCCATACCAAGTATCACATCCAATCCTTGTGATTCCAAAATTACCAAGTCTGAGGGAAAAACATGCCTACCTATGGTCAATGGCATCTGAAAACATCCACTGCTTGCCATATACTCTACTCCGGGTGAGCTTACTAACATAGGTGTCTTAAGAACTTTGGTGGGCAACTTATACTTATCCATGAATCCCCTTGATATGTATGAATGCGATGCACCAGTATCAAAAAGAACTATTGCGGTAAATGACTTAACCAAAAACTTACCGATAACTGCATCTGGCTGCTCCTCAACCTCCTCCACGTTAACGTGGTTCACTTGTCCCTTGTTGAAAGGGTTGGGCTTCTTTCTAGAGCTTCCATTGCCATTTCCATTCTTGAGTTCAGGGCACTCATTGGCATAGTGCCCAGTCTTCCCGCACTTGAAACAAGTAACGTGGCTTTGGTCCTTCTTGGCGGGTGTGCTTGGGTTAGAGCGGTTCTGACTGCTTGCTCCACTCCCATTTCCATTCCTAGAGCCATTGTGGTTATGCGGAATACCTCCATTGTGGTTATGGCCTCCATGGTTATGGGTAAATCCTCCCGGGTTCGGGGTGAAATGGGGTTTCTGTTGAGCTCCTGAATTGTACTTCCCTTGTCCATACTTCCTCTTGCGGCTCTCAATCTGCTGCTGCTTCCCTTCCATCATAAGAGCTTTATCTACCAACCCCTTGTTGTTGTTGCCCTGAGTCTGAACTAGCAACTGCATCAGTGTATTCTGCTGTTGGATCAACTGAGTGAGCTCCGGTGGGAAGGCAAATCCGGGGTCACGTCTCGGAGGCATCTGATGGGTTTAGAGGGGAGAGATTAGAATAGAATGAGGTCTAATGAGAAAGCATTACCCATATGCACATGAGACAAACACAATCGATATCACTCCAAAACAATATCAAGCAAGGACATACAATCAATCTAACTATCGTTACAGTGCTCGGACTACTAATATATACATGGGGGAATACTACGAATAATATGGTGGTCTACTAGAAATTTTGATCGGTAGAAGACTCCATGATATCCGCTCCAGCTTCGTCTTCATAATCATCATCAATGGGGTCGGAGTCGGTGTCATCGATGATGATGTGGTCCTTGGGGTGGTCATCATCTCCTCCTGGTGCAGGGTCTCCCATGAATACTCCTAGCTTCCTTGTCAGGTCGTCATTCCTCTCCACTAGTATTGTGATTTCCTCCTCGTATCTGTCACGTGTAGACTTGAGTTCCTCTTCCAGCTCCATGTTCCTAGTCATCAACTTCTTCAGATCTATCATGCTTGCGCACATCTGGCTCTCCTGGCGATGAATGTAATGATTTAACTCCTGGATGAAGGCTGCAATCGACATGTCCTTCCTGGTGCTGATCATCTCCCATTGCTCATCTCGGCGCCCACATATCTGGTAGATAGTGTCCTTAAGCTCCTTGTGATAAACTTCGCATATGCGTCCCATGGCGATGTGAGATGCCATGCTCTTTCCTAGACTCCAGGTTGGTGCATCAAAGGAAAACTCTATGGGCTCAGTTACTGGCGTGAATGTCCTTCTTGGAACTTGAACTCGGATCATCCAACGCTCCTCTTCTGGTAGTGTAGTGGTGTAGGTCCCGGTGAAGCTTGGTATTCCAATGCTCAGGTACCTAGTGACTTCCTTCAAGTGTCGTCCAAAAGGCGTGTCTTCATCCGGCTGTGTAAACTTATTCCTCGTGTCCGCCATCCTATAGAGTGGAAAATGGAGAGAAGTCAGAAATGAGTAGAGAAGAGTGACCTATGGCTCATCTTAGTGGTTGTGTCCTAAATTCAGCATGTGCTCTGATACCATCTTGTAGCGACCCGACCCGAATGGATCAAGTCTCTGCGTATAAGTGTCATCCCTGGATCGGTAATGCTGACACACAAAGTACTTGAAGGATTTATAACAAAGTAGCAATCACACACTTATTACATCGAATGTCTCAAAAGATAACTTATTACAATAAATATGGCTTAAGGCCATCTAAGTAAGATAACAGCGGAAGGCTTGGAAGATAAAGTGAGTCCATCAACTCCAATGGCATAGCTGAGTGCACGACAAACGACCTAGCGAACCTTACTCTTCGTCTGAAAAGTCTGCAACATGATATGTTGCAGCCCGAAATGGGTCAGCACATGGAATATGCTGGCAAGATAACACAGTAGAGCAAAGAACAAGTAAATGCTAACACTACATGCATATATGGCTGGTGGAGGCTCTATGGTTATAATGTTTTTGCGAAAAGCCAATTTTTTCCTACAACAAAGGAATATAATTTAATTAACTTCAAAGTTGGTTGAAAAACATTGAGAATGGTAACCCCATCTCAATCCCAATTAAAAGTAATTAACATCCCAGCAAATTAATTTAGAGTGATGAGATCCACATGATAATCCAAGAACCAGATACTCAAGATGTCCATAACCGGGGACACGGCTAACCATGATTAGTTTGTACACTCTACAGAGGTTTGTGCACTTTTCCCCACAAGACTCGATCTCCTCCATTGTATTTATCCACCGCATGGTGTTTGAGAAACGGATGACCGAGACACAGTCTTTCTGAAGAGGTCCCCTTAACTTATAGATAGGTCGGTACACCTACAATCCCCTACATCTGCTAGCCCATCACGGAAAGGTTTCCCACAACTTACTCAACTATGCTAGAGCCCATAATAGCTTGTGGCTGCACATGGAAGTTTCCAGCATGAATAATCTTATGATCCCATTGAGCCTGGGTGGCGAACCAAAAAGGACAGCACTGGTATATCCCCAGGTGCCCGCAACCAATCCACTCAGATGTGTGTTTAAGTAGCCACCTTAAGTAAACTATTAATTAATAAACTCACATCTGTCATGGATACTCTCAAACCCAATCCACGTCTACGAGCATAGCATGGCAATAAGTAGCATAACGCAGAAGTAACTCCCAGGGTTTGATAATAAAGGGTGATAGGTTCTACCTCATCATCTACTTCCCAAACCCACAAGTTAAGAGATCCTACTCATGCAATGTTTGAGGGGTTGAAACTAATGCATAAAAACTGGGTAAAAGGGATATGATCAAAGTGTTACTTGCCTTGATGATGATCCGCAAAACCTAGTGACTCGTAGTAGCACGTTGCGCACTCCGGGAATTCTATCACAAACAAACAATAGCATACATAAGCACTCAAGAAGAGATGCATGGGTAGATATTGAGTAAGAAGATCAAATCTGAAAAATCAACTGAAGATATTCGATCTGGAAAAAGAATCAATCGAATTGGAGCTACGGAACTGAAACTACGGTCAAAAGAACTTCGAAAACAAATCTGCTTGAAACCAAAATTTAAAATTGTCAAAACCTTGTTAAAGATGATTAAACAGAAAGAGGGTTTCGAGATGAAGATTTTGGCGTTGGTTTCACTGGATTTGGACAAACGGTTAAGAAACGACGAGCGTTTGAAGATTAGGGGCTAATCTGCGATAAAAATAATCGCGGATAAGTCCTTGGCCAAAAATAAAATAAAAAGAAAAGACTAACGAACGAACGCTCGCTGTCTGAACCTAACCGGTGAACACGTTCTTAATATGAACGAACGGATGAACGTCCGCTAAATAAACAAACCGATCGAAAAAGAAAAAAACTGATATAATAGATTAAACCGGAAACTAAAAAAACCGAGGTTAACCGAAGAAAACCGACCGGTCAACGGCGGCGGGGTCAACGGCGAGATCCAACGCGGCGACGACGGGCGGCAGTGCGGCGGCAGCAGCGGGAGGCGGCGGCGGCGCGGGCGACGACATGGACTGTCTGCGGCGGCTAGGGTTTCGGGGGGGGGGGCGCGGGCTGGCGGCGGCGACTTGGGCCTTGGGGCCTCGGGCGGCGTCTTTTAAAGCCTTGGCCGAAGGAGTCCGGCTCGGGAATGGCCCGTTAGGTCGGTTTAACTTTAAAAAAACATATTCCACCGGAAAAATCCTAGAAAATAAAATAAAAATCTAAAAATACCAAAACAAATTTTCACCGTCGAAATAGAATATTTAGAACAAAGTGAACATTTTCTTGGCCTAAAATGCAATTTTGAAAAATGTATATTTTTCTAATTCAAATAAATTAGCAATTAAATCCAAATAAAATTATTTATTTGATTTTAATATCTTTCCTCCAATATTTCATTTATTTTGGAGAAGTCATATTATCTCCGCTCATATATTTTAATCTTGAAATATTTTCGGAGAGAAAAATAATTAAAACCAAAATGATCCTTGTTTCGATATTTGAGAAAAATTCAAATATGAAAATGATGAAATCCTCAACTCTCTCCATGGGTCCTTGAGTTGCTTAGAATTTCGAGGATCGCGGAACGAAATGCAATAAAATATGATATGCATGAATGATCTATGTATAACATTCCAAATTGAAAATTTGGCATGTTACAATTTTGCAAATCAATAGTCACCTACTATGTGTTATGATCCGGTAACCCCGAAGTGACAATAATCGGGACCACTCCCGGTGATGACTATAGTTTGAGGAGTTCATGTATTCACTAAGTGTTAATGCTTTGTTCCAGTACTCTATTAAAAGGAGGCCTTAATATCCCTTAGTTTCCAATAGGACCCCACTACCACGGGAGGGTAGGATAAAAGATGGCATGCAAGTTCTTTTCCATAAGCATGTATGACTATATTCGGAATACATGCCTACATTACATTGATGAACTGGAGTTAGTTCTGTGTCACCCTATGTTATAACTGTTACATGAGGAATCGCATCCGACATAATTATCCATCACTGATCCATTGCCTACGAGCTTTTCACATATTGATCTTTGCTTTGTTACTTTTCCGTTGCCACTATTACAATCACTACAAAACTAATATTGTTACTTTTGCCACCGTTACCGTTACTTCCATATTACTTTGCTACTAAAAACTTTGTTGCAGATATTAAGTCTTTCAGGTGCGGTTGAATTGACAACTCAATTGTTAATACTTGAGAATATTCTTTGGCTCCCCTTGTGTCGAATCAATAAATTTGGGTTGAATACTCTACCCTCTAAACTGTTGCGATCCCCTTTACTCGTGGGTTATCAGGCACCTCCGTGTTCAGCACACGTTCAACTCGATGACGTCCTCGCCTTCTTGATCGAGCAAGACGGGCGAAGTAGTAGATGAGTTCCGTTAGCACGACGACATGGTGACGGTCTTGGTGAAGAACAATCTCTGCAGGGTTTCGCCAAGCACAACAGAAACTATGACGAAGGATAAACTAGAGGGGATGGGGTTTCCGGCACATGGCTTGGTGATTCTTGATGTGTTCCAGGTGCTAGCCCTGCCCCTCTATTTATATGTTGAGCCAGGGATCGAAACTTGGAGTACAAGCCTCCTTAAAGTCGGTTTTGCCCGCAAGGAAGAGTCCTTCTCGGACTTCTAGCACCAGACGCCATGGGCCTCGGCGTCTGGCTCAGACGCCATGGGCCTCGGCGTTTGGCCCAGGGCCAGACGCCGGGGTCTCCGGCGTTTGGCCCCCTGGCCTCCGCAAAACTCCTTTTGCACGGACCTAAAGCCCCGTGGGCTTCACCCCTTGGTCGAACCATATCATCCTATATATCAATCTTTACCTCTGGACAATTCCGGAGCTCCTCGTCATGTCTATGATCTCATCCGATACTCCGAACAACATTCAGTCACCAACATACATAACTCATATAGTATTATATCATCAATGAAGAACTCATATAGTACTATATCATCAACGAACATTAAGCATGCGGACCATACGGGTTCAAGAACTATGTAGACATGACCGAGACACTTCTATGGTCAATAAGCAATAGCGGAACCTGGATGCCCATATTGCCTCCTACATATTCTACGAAGATCTTTATCGGTCGAACTTATGACAACATACGCAATTCCCTTTTGTCTATCGGTATGTTACTTGCCCGAGATTCGATCGTAGGTATCTTCATACCTAGTTCAATCTTGTTACCGGCAAGTCTCTTTACTCATTCCATAATACATCATCCCGCAACTAACTCATTAGTCACATTGCTTGCAAGGCTTATTATGATGTGCATTACACAGAGGGCCCAGAGATACCTCTCCGATACTCGGAGTGACAAATCCTAATCTCGATTCACGCCAACCCAACAAGACACCTTCGGAGATACCTGTGGAGCATCTTTATAATCACCCAGTTACGTTGTGACGTTTGATAGCACACAAGGCATTCCTCCAGTATCCAGGAGTTGCATGATCTCATAGTCAAAGGAATATGTATTTGACATACATGAAAGCAATAGCAATATAACTGAACGATCAACATGCTAAGCTAACGGATGGGTCTTGTCCATCACATAATTCTCCTAATGATGTGATCCCATTATGAAATGACAACTCATGTCCATGGTTAGGAAAGCTTAACCATCTTTGATCAACGAGCTAGTCAAATAGAGGCTCACAAGGTACTCACTGTTTTGTCTATGTATTCACACATGTATTAAGGTTTCCGGTCAATACAATTCTACCATGAATAATAAACATTTATCATGAATAAGGAAATAGAAAATAACTACTTTATTATTGCCTCTAGGGCATATTTCCTTCAGGTGGACCACTCACGCATCATCGGAGAGGCACCAATGAGGATGATGGACCCCTCTGTGATGGTGTTAGATTGGATCTCGTGGTTCTGGAACTTGTGGCAGTTGGAGTTGTGTTTCATCGACTCCCCTAGGGTTTCTGGAATATTTGGGAATTTATAGGGCGAAGAGGCGGTCCAGGGGGGCTCCATGGGGGGGGGCACAACCCCCCTGGGCGCGCCTGGGATCCTTGGCACGCCCTGGTGGGTTGTGCTCCCCATGGGCCTTCCCTCTGGTACTTCTTTGGGACACTGGGTGTCTTCTGGTCCAGAAAAAATCTCCAAAAAGTTTCACTGTGTTTGGACTCCATTTGGTACTGATATTCTGTGAAGTAAAAAACAAGCAAAAAATAGCAAGTGGCACTGGGCACTATGTCAAAAGGTTCACTGGTACAACGACGTCCTAAACAAACGGTTTAAAACCCCTTTCTGCGACGGCATTTGGAACCATCGCCAAGTGAGTATGGGCGATAGGGGGTCCTTCCCACACGACCCAGAAATCGTCGGGGATAGGCCCTCGTGGGATCCAGGCTGGGGCCGTGAGCAATCGGGCAAGGCATGGAAACCCAGTCATTTCCGTAGGTATGTACATCCCACACGGTGAATCCCAAAAATAATTTCCGTAGGTATGTACATCCCACACGGTGAATCCCAGAAATCATTTCCGTAGGTATATACATTCCACACGGTGAATCCCAGAAATCATTTCCATAGGTATGTACATCTAATGACCCACAAGTATAGGGGATTTATCGTAGTCCTTTTGATAAGTAAGAGTGTCGAACCCAACGAGGAGCAGAAGGAAATGATAAGCAGTTTTCAGTAAGGTATTCTCTGCAAGCACTGAAATTATCGGTAACAGATAGTTTTGTGATAAGGTAATTTGTAACGGGTAACAAGTAATAAAAGTAAATAAGGTGCAGCAAGATGGCTCAATCCTTTTTGTAGCAGAGGACAAGCCTGAACAAACTCTTATATAAAGGAAAGCGCTCCCGAGGACACATGGGAATTATCGTCAAGCTAGTTTTCATCATGTTCATATGATTCGCGTTCGGTACTTTGATAATTTGATATGTGAGTGGATCGGTGCTTGGGTACTGCCCTTCCTTGGACAAGAAACCCACTTATGATTAACCCCTCTTGCAAGCATCCGCAACTACAAAAGAAGTATTAAGGTAAACTGATGCGGAGCATCCTACGTTCATCTCCATGTACACCTTCATAGCACATCAAGCTCCAAGTGGACCTACCGGACTTAAGGTGAACCCGCTCCTCTTCAAGATTTACATGAATATCTATTGGACTTGGTTGCTACCTCACCTTGGATCATTGTGCATCACTAGGTACGAGGGCGACCACCACCAAGTAGTTGGGGAGCATCCCGGAGACCAAGGAGAAGGACCCCAAGGCCACAAGGAGGAACAAGGAGTGCAACAAGACCAACTCTGCACCTCCCAGGCGACCCCGTGCCCACGGGCCTCGAAGACCCCATGCGCACGGGCTACACAGAGAGCTGGCGCCGGAGCACCCCGTGCGCACGGGCCTATACCGTGCCCATGGGACCCCCGTGCGCACGGGCCCAACTTACCCCGTGCACACGGGCCCTATAGGATGGACGGCTGTGATTGCTGTTTGGGCCTCCTCTTCATCCACCTCGTCCCTCACCTCCAGCCACCTATATATTCCGTACCTAGACCGTTTGTTAGGGTTAGCAAAGGCTATGCTAGACATATGAGAGCTTTTCTCCATGGATCCACTCCACTAGGAGATCAAGACCTCCTCTTGGAGTGACCAACCTCAATACCTCCTAAGGCCTTGTTCGGTTAGGCATGGATTGGAGGGGTTTGAAAGGGATTAAATCCCTTGCAAGTCAAAATCTACCTCAAACCTCCCCAATCCCCTTCAATCCCTGTGGTGAGGGGATTAAACGAACATGGCCTAAGGGATAAGATCCCTAGTGGATAGATCCCCATCATAGGATCACCAAGACCTCGTTCGTCATATGATTGGGATGAACTAGCACCTTGTATCTTTCCTTTCTTGTCTTTGAATCATTGTATCTCTCTTTGTGTGATTGGATCTAGCATATGTGTGATTGGATCTAGTCAATTGAGTGTTTTCCCTCTTGTGTTCATCCTGTTCTTGGGGATTCCCCCTCCAATTCGTGAAAGATCTCCACATAGGGTTCCACCCTATATCATTTTGGTATCATGAGCCATGGTTGATCACGAAATTGGAGCCCCCTCTTTGTTTTTCTAGCCTAATTTTGCTTGTTCTTGCCCAATTTCGAAAATTCCCCACAAAAAGAGCCATAACAAATTTTTTGTGATTTGAAGTTTCTTGTGAGTTTTTGTTGATTTTGATCCGTGTATCTGGTGTCTGGCAAGTAGATCTAACTCCTATTGCGTCCCCATACCCCAATTTTTCTTTCCGCCTATCGAATTTGACAAGAAAATCGCAAATTTTCCGCCTACCCCGTGCCCATGGGCTCCCCACCCCGTGCCCACGGGCCCCCGCGAAGTCTCTGGTGACCCCGTGTCCTCGGTACATGTACCGTGCACACGGGACCCCGTGTCCATGGGCCTTGGACCCCGTGCGCAGGGCCCTCCCAGAATCAGCTGCGTCCACTTTACGTTTTCAGTCATAACTTCCACTCCCGAACTCCGATTTGGGTGTTCTTTGGCTCGTTGAAAAGCTAGCGACGTGACCGAGCTGCTCATCTTGGTTTCACCACCATTTGCCTCCATCAAATTTTCTCCATTTTTGCATCTTTTGCATAGGCCCTCCGCCATAACTTCCGCACCACCACATACAACTTCCGCAAACTAACCCATTTTGGTTCTTATTGCATTTGTGGTCGGTTGAGTTGTGATTTGAGTCTCCTAAGGTGTTTCGGCTACTTAGGGACGGCTACATATTCATCCACCACCGGTGACTTGTATCGGGCATCGACTACATCCACCACGAGCTTCCACATCGACGACGCCCATCCATCCTTTGAGACAGTCTTCAACAGGAAGCAAGGCCGGTTACCCCCGACTTCGTGAAAGGTTAAGTGTGACGAAGGTATCCATTCCGTCATAAACTTTCCCTTCCTTTCCATTACATCTTGATAGCCCCACCATCTTTGCGAATACCTTCATACCTATTGAGACTAGCTATCCGAGTACTGCCGGGCTTCGCGAAAACTTGTGCACCATAGTGACACGATATCATATTGTTGCATCATTAGATATATCATATTGTGCAATTGCTTGCTCCCGTGCATATCTTGTGATACTTATCTCATATTTTGTTGAGGCTCGATAAGCATAGTGGAAAGGAAGAGAAGAGCAAAAAAAAGTCAAAAACAGCTTTTAAGCAAGAAAAAGAATGATCATAAGCTTATAAGCAAAACAGAGTTGAGCATGAAAAGAGATACATGTGCATGAGGTTACATGGAATAGGAAACATTTAGCTTGCATACATATAGGTTGGTGCCAAGTAGTGAATCGTGCCCAAGTGTGCAATCAAGCTAGTGCTCTCCTAGTGTTTGTGCAACACGAGCTTAGTCTTCATTAGGCAATCTTGTATTGCTCATCCCTATAGTTGCACAAGCCCCATTATCCCACCGTGTGTGTTTCTTTATTGCCCTCCTCTATATTTGTGATCACTTGCTTTGCATTTTGAGTCCTTTGGATTTATTTCAACATTTACAATATCTTGGACTTCAATTTGCATGAAATTTGTGCCACTATCCTCACCGAGCTCCACCATAAGCCTTATTTGTGTAGGTGTGAGAATTGACAATATCCGGTACCAATTGTGCTATTTCCTTGATACATTATTGAGTGATCTTTGATTCATCCTCAACATTGGATAAGGTACATTGGTCTAGTTCTTTCCTTTCTTCCACTAATATTTGCGCGAGTCTTGTGATGGATAGGCAAGGCATTTCATCTCCGGTCTTCGACAACAACGACGGCGTGAACAACTACATCACCAAAGCGCCAATCTTCGATCTACAACGACAAATGCAAGGCACACAATCAAGATTGCGAGAGCGCATCGAAAACCTCTCCATTGACATCCGCCACTCCGACGCGAGGAAAAGGGACTACATCGACAACAAGCTTTCCGCACAAAAGGAGGAACAAGATGCAAGGATGGAGGAGATTCGGGCCTTGATCAAGTCTACTTCCCCTTCATCATCCTCAAGGCGACAACATTCAAGTCACAAGTCTTCGGAGCGCAAAAATGATGCAAGCGCAAGTCGTCCACGTCCACATCGTCATGAAGGGCAAGACACCTCCAAGCATCATGTGCACAACAACAACGAACGACATCTACTACGAGCTCAAGCACGATAATGACATCATCAACATGAAGATGCCCAATAAGCGCAAACGTACAAGTTCGAACAAGCCCTACTTCACGCCAAGTC